>NC_050514.1:6849366-6874656 GCF_002922805.2 Oryzias melastigma
AGGTGTCTTTTCTACAGGTGATCAGTTCACACAGGTGACTTCAGTTCAGATGGTTGGTGGATCAGGAGAGTCTAAATGGTCTGTGTGAACCAGAACTCCTCATGGTTATTAAACTATTATCAAATACTAATTTCCATCAAGGAAATACAAATACATGTATATAAATCCTTTCAAAGTGGATTTCTCTTTTTTTCTCAGTGATTTTCTATGTCAATGTTCAAATGAACCTTCCATTAGAATGACAGATTGTCCATTTCTTCTTTGGTGGGCAAACTTATACAATCAGGGAGGGATCTAAGGCTTGTTTCTCTTGACTTATTAAGCTCTTTCTGGATAGTGTCAGCAGCCGACAGGTTTTAGCTTGTTGTTGGACTGCATTAAGACAGCTCCTGCTTGACTTTTGATTATTTGTGAAGAGTTCTCGATCACTGTTCCGCAGGAACAATCAGTCAGTGGTCGGAGCTGGTGGCTCTCTGACCGGTCAGTGGTCTACAAGTCCCTGAAAACAGAGCAGTGCAAACCTCAGGAGGGCTTTGAAGAAAAAGGATCTAAGGTATGCTGCTACTTTAGACCATGATAAGCTATTTCTTTTTCTTTTTTTGGACCATACACCACCCAACGTCTCCACACATTCTGAGTCAACCTCTAAAATGTCATCTGATGATGAGAGAGACCTGAATGAAAATGTTATACCCAAGTATGCAGTAATTAGTGATAATGCCAGGTTCCATCCCCCTGACAATATCAGGCAGTAGTTTTCCACCCACTACAGGATGCTGATTGAATTTTCTCCTCCCTGCTCACCATGTCTTAAGCCGTCGGCACAGCTGTCCTCGCGGGTGGATATGAGCTGTCTGCAGCTGAAAAATGGCCTAATCTGTGAAGGGCATGTAGATGGTTATGAAAGATGGTTGTGTTATGAAAGTTTCATAAACAATACTTTAGTCACGTGCTCCTCGTACGTACTGCTGCCATTCATATCTGTTGAAGCAACAGCAGTGCTAGATGTCTCACTTCTACTGGTCAAAGACTTGGTCAGACGCTGCACACCTCTCCGCTAGAATCGGGTGTATTCTAGCGCGGTGTTTGGACAGGTTACTGCTGTTCCCGCCCTTACAGCCACATTTGTTTTTACATCTGAGACATGCTGTCTGTTTCTACTCTAAGAAAATCCAGACACACTTTGGACCTTTTTCTGCCATCCACATGCGTCTGTTGTCACTATCAGCGAAGGAATACACGTGTCTGAGTGAGAGCGCATGAGTGGCCCCTCCCCTTCACAATGGAGCAGGAAGAGCAGTGATGACAGGAGGAGAGATGGGCCATCTTTTTAATCCACAGCGGAACAAAGTAGTGCACGCTGTGTCTGCGCAGTTGTCACGCCACTACTACAGTACCGTTAAACAGCACAGTTATGGATGAAAGTTGGTACCGTAAAACTTGATGACATATCACTGGTACCATATGAAAGTGGTTTTGGTACCGCATCCCTACTTCCATTTCACGTGCAAACTCCATGACTAAAGCATTTGTGCAAGGGGCTAGCCCAATGGTCGGTAACCTTTAATAGTAAGAGAGGGGTTCATTTCTTACTGATCAAAACCTAGAAGGAGCCGCATAGTCTTATTTTAGCCTTTAAGAAATTTGGATTTGCATTCATGACTGTCTTTTTTTATAATAAATATGAATAATGTCTATTTTTTGGCACAAACGGCAAAACATAAAAAGAACCTAGCATCTCTCAAACTGTGATTTATTTATTTTTTCATGTTTGACAGAAACTCAAATAACTTATTTTCAAAATAAAAGTATGCCAAACTTGATCTCAGTGCATCTCTGGACAGCTAGTAACCAATGTTGTGCAACATAAGATAATATGTGCTTTGAACTCATAAATGATCAAACGTTTTACCAAAGTTTTCCATATAAATCTGTTCATCCTGGAGGTAGAGTTGAACAAACAAGACGTCTTCAGGTCAACAGGATGTAAAAACCTACATAGTTTATCATCTATGTGAACCTCAGACATCAATTTATACATTTAACTAATCTAAATTAAATAAATGCTAATTAAGTAATCCATACTTTAAAAAAATGTTATTTTATTTTTCTTTTATCTATTTATTTTTTGTTCTTTTTCCCTCTTTGTTTCCCTCTTATACTGCTGGGTTTTGTTATTTTAGTTTGGATCTTGGTAGTCTTAGTTTTCAGGCTTTGTTTATTTGTTTTCTTTAGGTAGTTTTGGTTATGCAGCCATTATCAGGAGCTGCTGACTCTGATGGTCGACATGTCTGGATCTACAGTCTCCATGAATTATTTTATGTTTGGTCAAGGAGCCACTATGGAGAGATAAAAGAGACACATGTGGATCTGGAGCTGCAGGTTGCAGACTCCTGGACTAAGCGATAAAACAATAACAATAAATATCGCAATAGAACTTTTTATAGATTGAAAGATGAGTCTATCACGATAGACTTTTGAAATGTCTGAAATTAACTCTCACCAGTTGTGTTTCTTTTTTGTTTCCTATACTGTCTGGACGCTAAGTAAACAGCTGACCCCCCGCAGACCTTTGTATCTTTTAGTTTTGGCTGATGAAACAGCGGAACATGCTGCGATATTTAACAGGATCCAATCAGAACTGGAGGAAAAAGTTCGTTCACTTACAGAAGTTTTTATTCCTAATATGGATTTATTCTGACCGTTGTTCCCACAGACCATGATACTATTTATTGAATGAACACTCAGCAATCGGTTGTTTAATATTAAAATGATGCTGCTAATAAAGTTGTTCAAATGGTGGATTTCTGTTTATTATTATTTTTTAGAAAATACCAGTTTAGTGACAGTTTTTCTGCATTTATCCGTCGCATCTGAAAAGTCGGACGAGGCTGAAGTTCTGATTTTTCAGCTTCCACTTTGATCGTCATGGCTTCATGAAAATTCTGAATCAGTTTTTAATGGTTCCAACATGAAATCTATTCAACAAAGTTTAAAGCAGCTGTAGATATTTTACAAAGGATGGAGATCATCTTTACCCTTAAAAGTTAAGGGAAACTGGAGAGTAAAACAATAAAACATGAGACGGACACTTTAGTGTCGTATAGACAGGTCTGTGGAAACATCCTCTGACATTAAAGCGGTCTGTGGCACTAAAGAGGTTGGAGACTACTGTTTTAAATGGCACATAGATCATGTAGCAAATTTTAACATTAAAGTAATTTTAGTGCAGAAAATACTTGAAAAGATTATTAATAATACTAAACTTTATTTATAAAGCACTTAAATTGTGAAGTGTTGTACAGAGACAAAGAGATAATAGCATGTAAAGAAATGGATACAAAATAGCTTAAAATTTTTCATGGAAATTCCTATAATATTAAATTTTTATAACAAAAATATATTACAAATAGAGCTGTCAGGCGATTTAAATTTTTTATCGCGATTAATCGCATTGTCCAGAGTTAACTCGCGATTAATCGCAAATTTACATGTGGCCTTTTTCTAAGGAAAAAAATTTGTGCTTCATGGAATTTAGCAGTTCTACATTAATTATGAAAACAAGAATGGTAAAATTAATAGTTTTCATCAGAAATACTTTATTTTGTAACATTGTATTGATATAAACTTTCTTAACAATAAAAGGCTGTAACATAAAATGCCTAACAAAAGCCCAAGTGCAAGTGAAGGGCATTTTAAATTCAAAACTTCAATCAACGTTCAGTAAAATAAAATAAAAAACATCAAAAATAAAATTTGATGTTTGATGCAGCGACGTGTCCAGCGGAGCTCACGCCATGAATATGCCGGCAGACAGACCGCTATGCTGGGGCTGGATCACGCTTAAACCTCCAGAACATTTAAAACGTCCCCCGGTGCTCTTGCTGTTCGGAACGTCGGGGGTCCGCAGCTCTCGGGACGCGGCGCCGGACGTGAGCCCGTACCACCAGACGTGGTACTGGACCCGAACCGGAGCCGGGTTAGAGTGCAGGAGCTCTCCAGGTCCTAGCGCCGGCCGGTTTTAGCTTGCAGCTCGGAGGTTGGAGACCCGCCCGTGATCTAGTGTGAGCAGCCGGTGAGTTGGAAGGCGGGACGCCCGCGCGCGCGGTGTGGAAAGGCACGCATGAGAAAGTCCGCGATTATTGCGTTAAAAAAAATTGTCGGCGTCAAGCACACGTCAGATTAATGCGTTTTTAATGCGACAAATCTGACAGCCTTAATTACAAACACTCCATGAAAGAAGATACAAGAAAAAGTGGTGGGATGAAGAACTATGCATAAAAAGCCAAGTGAAAAGAGCGGGTTTTTGGAGAGGACTTAAAGGCTGGGGATGCTGGAGACCAGGGGTGCACAAACTTTTTCACATAAAGGGACACAATCAAAAGGGGATCCCGGTTCGCGGGCCAAATGCAATATCTTTTTTCCATGTCATGAAATAAATGCAGAAAACAAAGAAAACAGCAGACTGGGGTCCTAATGAGAGAACGGAGCTGGTCTTTGTTTGCTACTGTCGTTGTTGCTCCTTCTTGGCGAGTTAAAGAAACGTGGCTAGAAACATCGGAAGTGACCATGAAGGCTGTTGAGAATTTCTAACACATAGAAAACCCCAGGGCTGACTTACTTGGAGCTGTTTCACCCATAGCCACAGGCTATAAAGTGCTAACAGCGCCACCTAGAGGCCAAAAGGATATTACAGCCGTAGAGTTTTGGAACACTAGCGAATCAATGAGAATTGGCTAAGGGGTTTTAACTAAACGTTCCGCGGCTTCCGCACTCATGACTTGGCGGGCCAAAAGATAACCTTTGGCGGGCCAAATTTGGCCCGCGGGGCCCATTTTGGGCACCCATGCTGTGGACTCTGTAATGTGAATTGGGAGATGGTTCACAGGTTAACATGTAAAGCTTTTCATGGCCTAATAAAAGCCGAAATGTTCAAATGTGAAAAGCATGAGGATTAGAACTTCTTAGAGGGATTTATGGTACCATTACAGATGGTAATGTTTAAAAAATAAAAACCTTGTGAAAGTTTACAAAAATATATTAGGTTGCAGTGATACAGACATTCATATGGTGTCTCCTTACAGCATCCCGGCATTTCTTCATAAAGTTCATTGTTTAGGCTGAGAACTTAGCCTGAGAAACAAACAGAGACTAACTTCTAAAGTGCACATTTAGATTGTGGTCCTCTGCAGAGACCGTCCCACCTATCAGGGCCCAGTCCCCTCCTGACAGCAGCAACTGACCATGCAGAGCAGCTACAGCTGCAGGTTCGGTTTTTACATACATTTGTGAGGATATTCTTTTCTAATTGTGCATGTGTCTTCTTTGTGTGCATCTGTGTGAGTGCCTGAGAGCCAATGTGTGTGTCGCAGTCATTGATGGGATCTTGAATTTCATGCTCCACAATCATTTGCCTGTTGCCCGCTCTGCAGGCATCTGAAACCTGCAGGTAACAATCAAAGAGCTGCAGGTCTATAGGACAGACCTATCTGGTTACAGAAAGGGAACGGGTGAATGCCAAACAAAGAGTGACACTGCAAGAATGAGAGACCAACAAGAAAGAGAAAGCGCGTAAGATTGAATCAGACAAAAACATTAGAGAGGTGGTTATTTTCATTTATCGCCTGGTGGAATATACAGTTTCTCAAAGAAAGAAAAAACAGTTTTTTTCTGAAGCTTCCTTCGCCCTCTGGGTATCATTTAGATTGTTCTGCATTTGTCCTCTCACTCACATTTTCTCCATGAGAACCTATTTTTACTACAATGAATTCATGAGAGACATAAACAAATCCTGCTGTTTGTCTTTCTGCCGCTCATCCTCTGAAGATGATCTTTTGAACTGAACGCACGTGACAGAAAACCCTGCTGTCCTCGTCTTCAAACACAGCTGGTCTAATATGCTCAGGTGAATTTCATTGGACTAGGACTTTCTTCCACACTCCTGCAGGCAGTGTCTGCAAATCTTTACTGAGAAACTGAATTCTGAGAATTTCAAAGATTCCTGAAGAGAGTTTTAAGAGTTCTGTACATTCCTCCAATGCGCACATTTCAAAATCTCTTGAAATTAAACCTGAACTCCTCTGTTAGTTTTTATTGGACAGGTATGCATAGAAAACAAACTATATTGTTGCAATCATAACTGGATGTTGTACTTTAACTTTTGATTGAGAAAAGATCATTTCAGACGAATGGTATTCAAATCAAATGAGCATCACAAGGTTTTTATTACCAGGCTGGACGTGGAATTAATAAACATAAACTATTTACATCAAATACTTTTTAAAAAGCAGTGGCAAAGAACAGTGGGTTGCAATAAAAGCCAACGTTGCAGGACGATCTTAAGACCTTAAAGTTCCCCTATGACCATTTTTTTTTTGTTTTAAAAATAGTAAAATGGTAAATGGCGTATAATTGCACAGCGCTTTTCTAGCTTCCTCAAAGGCCCAAAGAGCTTTACAGTCACAGACACATTCACCCATTTACACTCACATTCACATACTCATGGCGGCTCTGTTGCCAGACACTGGCGCCAACCTCCCACCAGAGGCAACGTGAGGTTCAGTGTCTCTCCCACGGACACTTCGACACATAAGTGGCCAAGGCGGGAATCGAATCAACAATCTTCCGATCAGGAGTTGAGCGCCCTACTGCTGCAGCACAGCCGTTCCCAGTAGTGTGTTATTGAGAATTATGAAATTCTTAACCAAAATCCTACAGCCTTAATGTCTTAAAAAGACATTTTTCATGTTGATCTGAAGCCTCTGTTTCCAAAATCTCCTCTGAGGGGGTGTGGCTTTTGGGGCTGAGCTGAGTAGCTCCGCCCCTGATCCCCCCCTGTCTGATTCTGATAGCTCTGTGTCTCTCTAGCATAAATCTTCACCGCTGCTACATAAAAACATCCATCAATCTGGGTAATGTCCAGCCGTATGGTTCTGATCCGGATGTCAGCTGGACGAGGAAGTGAAGATCTTCATGGACAGAACTTCCTCCAAAATCCTGATTCTTTCTCCTTCCAGTTCACCAAAGACTCTTTTAGCTAATTCTCCAATGTTTATTGACTGTGATCAATACATTCAATCATTGGTTTCTCAGAGTTCTTGATAAAATAATCAAAGCTAACATCAAAATGCTCTTTCATTGATTTACAATCCTTTCCAACTGCGGTCAAATGAGCCGCCGTTCACATTTCCGTGGTCACATCAAGAAGCTCCGTGGAGTCTGGTGGAGATTTTCCAGCGTTCTCAGTCCTGCTACCGTAAGTATTGGATGAAACTCACACCAAAAATCCAGTGATGCTGATTTGACCACAGAAATGTGAACGGCGGCTCATTTGACTGCAGTCAATGTGAAGATACCATCTTCTCTTCTCCAGAACCTGAACTAGACACTAGGAACAGATGAGGGTTTAGTGCATGTGCAGCAGAGCTGTTGATGGAAAGAAGATCATTCATTCAAACAGAGTCTGTCCAAGACAGTTTGATTGATTTAAAAGGAGAAATACTCGGAAATGTAAGAACAAAATGATTTCTGATTACATTTGTTCTCTTTCAGAAGAAAAATGACACACAGACATGTTAAAAACTCTAAAAACAGAGGGGGGACTTTAAAGTCAAAAAGCTTTGTTGGTTGAAAGTCTTTTCTTCTGCATTCAGCCACAGTCAGGTATCAGAACACCAACAGCCAGCTCCCTTTAACCCTTTAACACCAAAGCTCCAGTGTTTATGTGGTTTGATTTACTGTAACTTTTTAATTGTTAGCACAATCAACATTATTCCAGTAGATTGTGAAGGAGATGAGCTGTTTTTCTCTATCAGCACTAACATCTTCAACAGCCAAATTCAGCTTACAGCATTTACACTAACATTATCACAGGTAATGCTATATATCTAGTTCATAATTATGTTAAAAAGTTACAGTTTTAAAGTTTTAAAAATGTGTTTTAGTGTTCAATAAATGTTTATCCTGTTCGACCTAAGGTGTGTTTTGGATTTTGGCCCCTTGTGTGATTGAGTTTGACACTACTGCCGTATGCCATGGAGAATCAATTGAAGGTCAGTAGCAATAATTTATACTTACCGGGAGGTAAGTACTTCACCATACTTCATAAGGTGAATTAGGGGTATAGGAGAAAAATTTGCTTGGTGACATATCGCAATATTTCGTTTGGTGATACTTCTATTGATTTCAAGTGCAGACAAGACAATATTTAGTTAACTATATAGGAGCGTCCTTCAGCGTCTTATTTCCACCTAAACCCCCGACCACTAGTTAGACTGCTAGAGCCTCTTTGAACAGCTCTGCACCACGACCAAAACAACAGCAAGATCTCACAAGAACCAGCTTGTGTTAAATGTCCAGTCAGCCTCCTGGATTTTTTGTTATGAGACATGTACTAATCAGTTTTTACTTACGGTGGGTATCCAATCAAAGTTCTGTGCCACGTTGCTGCCAGTATCAGTATACAGTTGCAGTGCTTCATGTTGTGATCATTAAATAAAATAAATCGTATTGTATTACAATGAAAGACATATTATTATTCACTTGAAAAATTGTTCTGGTACAGTCTTGGAATATGTCGCGGTACGTTTGGTATTGTGAGACATGTATTGGGATATCAGACTCTTGCCAATACTTACCCCTGAGGTGGATGTTCAATTTTTGAACAAAGTCAAGGATTTTATGACACTTACTTAGCTCTGAGTTATTATAGTTAATTAGATTTAAACAATTCTGGCTGAGATGAAAAAAAAGCTACTTAAATCCTATTTATCATAGAAACATCATAAATGCAAATCAAGACTTTGTATCTTCTACCGGGTTATGGTCATTTTGAAATCGACCCGGATGGCCGGAAGCTTGCAGACCCGTGATCTAAATCTAAATAGATGGATGCATTCATGCATGTATATTCATGCAACATAACAAAAAGCATTCAGAAGGACGCTTCTTAAAGGACACATCAGCAGCCCTAAAAAAATTGCTCCAAAAATCAGTCCTAAGAGCTGCCAAAGATTCTGTCATAGTCATAACACAGAAGCTAATTTATTAGCAGCTAGCACATTCTCTTCTCTAACATCTGATGCAAAATCATTCTATTAAGTGCCTTTAATATTTTTAATTGGTCTACCAAAAGGAAGCACAGGCATGACTCAGCACCTTCAGCCAGGTGACTCCGCCCAGATGAGCCTCTGACAGTTTGTATTCTCAGTTGGAAAAAGTGATGCAATGCAAATGAAACTGCAGTACCGCGGATTTTGCCATTTCTTTGGAATTTTGACACATCAAAGCCATGACAAATTACAATGCAAAATATTCTAAATTACTTTAAAATGAGTTTGAAGAAAACCATGTTTTGAAATGTCATTTTTTGATATTGTAAAGTGAACTGAAAATGCCTTTTTTGAATTATGCCCACAAAAACCCATGACAATTTAAAATGTAATTGATTTTGTTTTATTTAACATTCCTAAAAATGTCAGATGTAATTGTAAATTTTCATTTTGAATTGTCAAATGTAGAATGTATTTTCAAATTGTATGCTCAAATTGCCAATTATCAATTCAGAATTGCCTATTACAGAGGTCCCAAACTGGCGGCCCGCGGGCCATTTGCGGCCCCCGCCTTAATATGACAGGTCAATGTCTACTAAGCAATATTTTCTGCATGTTCACGCTTCTTTGATGCCAGCTTTGTATTTGCTTTGTGATGTTTCAGCTTTATGCTTAAAACTTTGTATTTGCTATTGTCGTTGGATCTGGTCGTCAGAAAAGTCTCTAGCAACAGTTGCTAGTGTTGTTAGCTCTTTTCGTTTTACAGGAAACGCAGAAGATATTGATTAGTAGTACATAGACATGAACAAATGTTGAATAAACTTGTTCAGTAGACATGGGCAATGGACCACCATTCTTGATGTAAATTGTGAATCAGGAGCATATAGCTGTGATGTAGAAGCTACAACAGCAAGCTTCTGCCCCGCCCCATTCTGATGCATCCACTTACAGGCAAATAGATCCATGAACGTCTTTGTTTTCCCGTTCTGAGCTGGAATCTGGATCTAAACTGTTCAACTGGATAGAAAGGATATTGCTTGACCATTTTTGAGTGTGTGAGGGGCTGTAAGCTAGCAGCAGAGAGTATAAACAGATGGATGACAGGGCGGGCATATGGTCCCGCTGCCTACCACTCTGAGGTAATATTTCTGATGAGCTCCTGCTGCTCTGCAGAACCTATGTCTTAGAAAACACTCAGGTTTTTTAATGTTGGCTAAAAACAGCCTCGTCTCCACCGGGAACACTTTGACAATATGTCAAAAGATGATCGGAATGGGACTTTAAGAGCTACCGTTGGGACAGTTTTCCCTCCTACTGGAGCTCGTTTACTGAATGGATCATTTGCTGATCTGATTGATCTAAAACACCTGGTTCAGGTAAACAGCAGCAATGGGGTTTGCTGTAAAACAATCTGCTTCTCCAGGACTGGGCCGCCCTGAACATCAGAAGCCCGTCTGATACGGGAGTCTGGATTTCGAGACTCATTCTCTAAACAAAACAAAACCCCCAACAATAATAACATAGGATTTAAAATCTATTTTATGTGTTAACCCTTTAACTCCCTGCTTAGCAGAATGGCTGAACACATTTAGAAAACATTGTCTTTAGTATTACCTCAAAGCAAACAGCAGCATATATACAGTATGTGTTTGCTAGTCTGTCTCGTTTATTTCTTCTTCTAAACTTGTATTAGTGCCTTGTTATCTTCTTGTCTTGGTTGACTTCATTATTGCTGCAGTTTTGGATCGATATTTGCTTTCACTGTAAGGTTTCTACCATAATTTGAAAAAGATATTCTAATAACATGTACATCTTTTGTTTTTTTGTAAAAATGTAAATATCTATTTATACAATTTGTTACACAAACACAGCAACGAGAAATAAACATAAAAATGTTTAATGTCTCAAAAAAAACAGCAACTATGTATTAAAAGGAACATAAAGGTTTCAAGTATTAACATAGTTAAAATATCATAATTTTAGCTTGAATAATCAAAATATTTTCAATCACAGTAACAGAACCAAAACCATCAAGAATAATTAACATTTATGAATAAAATACTGTATCTCTCTCCTGTACATAAGTAATTAACTGTAATATTGTACTTCAGCCTGAACTTTACTATTGTCTATTAGAATTATCTCATTACAAAAGTGCAACAAAAATCATAATAATAACTTCACATAAAAACAAACTTTATGAGATAATAAAGTAAAGGTTTCTAATATCACTACACTTCAAGTGTGACATTTTGTCTTTAGCTGTTAGTTATTTTATCATAATGTTGCATGTTCACAACATGTTATTCCTATACCATCGCAGATGGGCAACAAAACCCAACCTTCATTCTGCAGCCGGTAACTCTGACCCGTTCCCCTCACCGCTGATACATGTGAGGCCAAACAGCTGGCCGATGAGTAGAGAGGACAAATGTGCACAGAATCAAAGCACAATGCTCGTGTCATCATATTTAAACTACACCAGGAGTGTCAAACTCAATCACACACAGGGCCAAAATCCAAAACACACCTTAGGTCATGGTCCGAACAGGATAAACATTCAATGAACACTCTGAAACTAAACTTTTAAAACAATAACTTTTATAAATAAATAAGAAGTAGATATATAGCATCACAATGCTAGTGTGAATGCTGTAAGCTGAATTTGGCTGCTGAAGATGCTGAAATTGATAGTTAAAAACACTGAAGCTGATAGCTGAAATCACTGAAACTATAGCTAAACATGCTGGAACTGATAGCAGAAAACACAGAAGCTAAAATATTAGCTAGATGCCAAATTAGCCTAAACAACAACAACAAAAAAAAAAGCGTAGGTTAGTCAAAACAGCTAGCATGTAGCTGAAATATTAGCTGAACTCCAAAATGGCCTGAAAAATCTCAATAAATGCCAAAAAAACTGCATAATGCAAATTTTTACGAGAAAATCTCGAAACTTTTTAACATTCTTATGAATAATAAAAAGACAGTAATATTATTCTAGAATAAATCAATTTATACCTTAAATAACTTTCAATATTTTACTCTCCATAAAAATATATATATATATTTTAAAATTATACAAGTTAGAAATGAGTACAAGAAAATATCGGGTCATTAATAAAATAAAATAAAATGATCTGGAGGGCCGGATAGAATTACCCGGAGGGCCGGATCCGGCCCCCGGGCCTTGACTTTGACACATGTGATATACACAGACGGACAGAATCCACTGCATACAGTAACAGCTTCTTCAGAATAGTAGAATTCAGACCGAGTTCCTTTTTAACATGGTTTGCATGTAAACAGACTCTGCAGCTCAGAGTCCTGGTAAAGAGTTTTGGCTTTTTACTGTGTCTTCTGTCGAACCAGTACAGTTTCTCCTGAACAGTTGCTACTTTTTGTATTTCTCGGATTCCAAAAGCATCTTGTAGCTTTCAATTCCTTTTAAAAGTGAAAAAAAAGATTGAAAAGTGTGGGGATAAAATAGAAGTGAAGGAGAAAAGAGAAAAGCAGACTAAAAAAGTTCACGATTTGTTTGCTTTGTGCTAGAACTGTACTAGACTTCCTTCTGAAGTCCCTGACAAGCAGGTGAGATCAAAGTGGAGGGGACAAAAGAGGTTCAGCAGCGATTTGTCAGGAGACGGGAGGCAGCGCCTGGACCGGGCCCTCTGATCACCGCCTCACCAAAGAACTCTGCCCATGAGAAAAAGTACAGCAGAAAGGGTTCAAAGGTCATTTTGATTTGCTCTGGATTACTGGTAACTCTTTTTCTCTTCCATTTAGGGTGAAGAGTGGGCAGGAGGGGGGCAAAAAAGACCTGGCTAATAACCCTTGTATTATTGCAGAAAAGAAACCCTTTTGTGCCAAGAGGGGTTTCGGGAGGTGGAGGTGGGGGCAGAGTTTTAGGGAGGTCAATTAAAAAAGGAGCCTTGAAATCCTGGCTTTCACTGGTGGTTGGAGGAGAGAAAAGGGAAAAGTTAAAATGTATGCATTTGGGTTCAGTGTCCAACTGCTTTGTGTGTCTGTGCTTCTTTTCATTTGTGGAGTGTGCGAAAGCAGCAAGAATGTCTGGAAATATTTCAGGTGAGAAAATAATGGCAAAGTGAAAGCGGCGCTCGCACTTTTGTTGCCTCCAAAAGCACACATGCTCATGGGTAGCTGCACTAAGGTGGTCAGGAAGTGAATGTGCAGCACAACATCAAGTCCAATTACTTCTTGGGCACAAAGAGAACCAATTAGTTAACTTTATATTGGAGGGCTCCAAAACTCAACATCTGTCTGAGGCGAACATGCCTGAAGGACTGTGGAGCTCCATGAGCCTGGAGGAGAAGACGGCTGACGTTCTCTGGTCAGCCTTTCTACCATTCCTGTGTTCACCTTAGACCAAATGCATAATTGTGTCTAAAATGAACTCAAGATCTTTGGATAAGGCACAGCCTGTCTGGTGAGGATAAAAACAAATGAATTCAGCTTGTGCCGTAGTGTTGGGAGTAACACCGATTAAAGGGCATCAAAAAACAACTTTTTGAGCTTTTCAGTGTATTATACTATTCCCTCCTCTCTATAAAGAACTCCAAAGTGGTATTTTGATCCGTTCACACATTTCTGAGTAACGCCTGGTTCACACCAGACGCGCATTTTTCTGCGACGGCCAACAGGCACTTCTGCTTGAGCTTTTTTTGTTTTTGCCATCATAGGTAAGTTAATAACCTAAAAATATGACCCCATGTTCTGCTAAGAAGAACTGCTCTCTGCCTCTCGTTGTTTTTTTACATCCTAAATCCAGCCCCGCCCAACCGCTCCGGGGTCAGTCGCGGCTCGCACACAAAATAGACCAGACGCTGAAACAATCCGCTGCTCGGCGCCATGCACCTGGTAAGAACCACACCATAGGTTAACAAGGGCGCCACGCAGCTTTGCGACACTTCCACGTCCAGTCTGAACCCAGCGTAAACCTCTACAAACTGCGCTCTCAACAGCAGCCCCTCCAACAGCCATGAAAACCAGCAGGTCCTCTCGTGCTGACGTCACAGACTGAGACAGCCCCTTTCAGGAAGAGTCTGCTTCGCCCCGGGCTAACACAAACACTTCCTCAGCATAGCTAGCAGCTCAAGCTGGTAGTGATCAGCTAGCTCCACGAGTGCCCCGCCCCTCCAGCTCTATGACATGTTTTCTTTAACTTCATGACATGTTGGCGTATCCGAGAATGGGGCAAGCCGACAGGGATATTGGGAAGACGGCAGGAGAAAGGGAGCAGACTATTTCCTGGTGGAAAAAATGAGCGACAAATTGAGAGAACTGGCTTAAAGGGCGGGGGGACGCTCGGTCCTGTTGGGTGGTGGTGGGCTGCTCTCCGGAGTTGGGGGGGTGGGACCTCACGCTGGGCCTCCTGGCGTAGGGGGTCATTCTCTGTGCTCCTGTGCCCTCCCACTCTCTGGCATGGGGGGCCTCTGCAGCGGTCCCAGGGACCTGGTCTGGATGTTTGGCGGGAGGCACGACAGACAGTCACATTCAGGATTATGATTGGTTTGAGATTCAGGTGGGTACCTGCTGACACTTTTTCCACAAAGTAGCAGAGACGGTGAATCTGGCAACATAGGCAGCATTTTCAGGCTGGAAACACAGATAGTTTTATTTTAATTGGAGCAAAAAAATGTTTCAGTCACATTTCTTTTGTTTCCCACAACAAAAACATGAACGCTGTTTAAATCTGATGTAGCACTGAAGCCCCAAACTTTTTGTTTTCTCACAAACACCGAGCCCTGACACTGCAGTGGTGCTCCGGTGATAAAGCAGAACTAAAACCATCCAAACGGCGTTTCACCGCCCAGGAACCTGGAGCTCCCACAGAGCTGAACTCGGTTACTGTGAAGATCCAGCAGAGCTGGACTTTTCCCTCCATGCTGTTCAACTTTCACAAAGTACATTACAGACAAGAGCACAAAATGAATACACAGCTGCAGACATCATTTCAAAGGACACTGAAATGTGTTTATACTAGAAAGCTCTGGTTTTTTCATGCAAAGGTTTTTTTTCTTCATCCATCCGTCTTCTTCCATTGATCCAAGACCGGGTCGTGGGGGCAGCAGTCTAAGCAGAGATGTTCAGACTTCCCTCTCCCTGGTCACTCCCTCCAGCTCCTCTGGTGAGAGCCGTGCATCCTGGGTAGTCCAGATGGAGAGGTGGGTGTTAGTGGATGGTCACCATGTTCGTGTCACAAAGAGGTGGTGGAGTCATGATTTGGGCCAGAATCATGAGGAGAGAGCTGGTCGGCCCTTTAAGTTCTCTGAAGGTGTGAAGGTGACCTCTGAATAGTAGGCAGAGTTTCTGACTGAACACTTTCCTCTGTGGTACCAAAAGAAAAAAATGTTATAGAACTCTGTTGTGCATTCTGATGTGGAAGAGTGCATTTAAAGGTTATTTTTGTTATCTTTGGGAGGTTTGTTCATGGTAATTCAGGAATCTTCAACAGACTTCACAGACATACCGTCCACCGCTTTGCGTGGGATGAGTCAGGCTTCCATGTTGTGCGTTAATTTCTAATAATGCACACTTTGTCAGGCATTATCCCTTACTTAATATATACTCCAATGGTTAGTGACTTAAGAATTATGCTGACTGTCATTTACATCATAGAATGAATGAATGAATGAATGAATGAAATGGTTTATTTCAAGCAATCAGGTCATAATACATGAAATAACATAAATAAATCACAAGTAGATCACTTGAAAGGGAGTGGAAGGAAGCGAACTTATATAATCCCACCCGACTCGACCATACCATTTTCTCTACATGAATTATCAATATCCGGTTCAGGACTTAATATCAAATATTAATAGATTCAGGCTATTAAGGGTCATTAATATCATTGATGTAAATTTTAAAGCATCCACGACAAATCCTTTATATTAATCAGTAACAACAATCTAATATTCTCATTGAAAAAAAGACACTTTGTAAGAGTGGTTAGCTTAGCCTGAATGTCCGCGAGTGCAATTTTGAGCTCCGTCAAATCGGCTTCAAAGTATTTCTTCTGTGCCATGTTCAACTCTCCTCGTTGCAGTAGCTGTTTGGCAGTAATATATATATATATATATATATATATATATATATATCCTCTGGGTAATCCTATTCGGTCATCCAGGTCATTTTATTTTGTTGTTATTAATGACCCGATGTTTTCTCTTAACTTTCTAACTTGTATCTTTTGACAACATATATTTTTATGGAGAGTAAAATATTGAGAGTTATTTAAGGTTTAAGTTGATTTATTCTGGAATAATATTCTTGCCTGTTTTTATTCATAATTGTGTTAAAAAGTTACGGCTTTAAATTTTAAAAATTGGTATTTTTGGACTACTTTGGTATTTACTAAGATTGTTTAGGTTTTTGTTGTTTTTTTTTTAGTTTTTAGACAGTTTTGGATTTTTGCTATTTTTTCAGCTACATGCTAGCTGTTTTGGCTAACCTGTTTTTTTATTTATATATTTTTAAAGCTAATTTGTCATTTAACTAGTATCATAGCTGTCTATCAGCTTCACCATCTTCAGCTATCAGCTCTAGCATCTTCTGTGGCCAAATTCAGCTTACAGCATTCACACTAGCATTATCACAGGTAATGCTATATATCTAGTTCATAATTGTGTTAAAAAGTTCAAGTTTTAAAAATGTGGTTTTAGAGTGTTCTATAAATGTTTATCTTGTTCAGCCCGTAAACTAAGGTGTGTTTTGGATTTTGGCCCGTTGTGCGATTGAGTTGACACTCCTGATTTACAGCTTTTGATGCTCTGTTTAAAACTACAAGTGCTTTAAAGAATTTACATCTGTTGTCTTATTGTAAGTGGTACAGTTGGCTCTTGTTGATGAGATGCCATAAAAGGTTCTAGTTTGTACTTTTGCTTCACATTTATTTCTTTGCTGAGATTAAAAAGGTTTTTTTGAATGAAATGCCATATTTGTACTTATTAGTGAAAAGGGGTCATTTGATGAATTATCGTCACACGCCAAATTTCTTCAGAACTTGTAGCAACATAAACAGAGAAAGCGGAACAGATCAGCTTTTTCAGACACCAAAGACCCAACACTCAGATGTGCATTTGCTTGTTGTTTAGTCCAAGAGATTAACAAACAATGGCGTTGTTAACATTAGTTCATCTTTACAGTAAGAATAAAAGTGGATGTTAATTTTTATGTTTTTATTATTCCCGCTTTTGCACTGATCCGTTTGTTTCAGAGCTGTGAATCAAATGTAGCTCCCTGTCAGTCCACAGACGGCTGCCCTGCTGTGTCTCTGGCTGGGGCATGTTTTGGTCACACTGGGTTTCAGGTCTCTTCAGTTGGGGCTGCAGTACTCAGGTCTGTCTTTCTCATAATTGTTTCCTGTCTGCTGCCTTCAGATCTCCCTCTGGTGTGTCTCAACATCTCAGCCTCACAGGAGACACTATATAACTCAGTCACAGAGCGTTTTTACCCATCCAAATATCCAAACATATCTTCAGTATCATTCTTTGGTTACCTGGATACAAGACGAGACCATTACCCCTAAGTTTGTACTTTAATTTATTCTATTTTTGTAACGGAGAACCAAACATGCCTTGGTGCAAAGAGGAAGATGTGTAGGTTTGTATGTGCTTCTCAAATTGAGAGCCCCTGCTCTGCTTATTGCTGAGATGCTTTGTGGGCGGCGTGGAGGGGAGCATAATTAAAATAGTTTCTGAGGGAACAAGCACACCACATCTAACGATCCACCCTCTCCCAAACTTTAACCACATCAGGAGCATCTCACTGAGAAACGGCCACCAGAACAACCTCTTCTGCACACGACCTGCCCCATGTTTTGGTATGTTGTCTGACTTGTGAGGGGATTTGCAGGCATCATGCACACCCGTAATTAAAAGGGACGCCTTTTTCTGATCATCAGTATAAATAAAGTGACAGAGACAGCCTGCGAGGTGATGTATGGGAGGGGAAAACAAATTAACCGTCTACTCTCTGGGGGATTCTCAGCAGAGGCCTTATGTGGAGTAACGCCAAAGGGCAGAGAGATTTGTAGATGATGGTGCTAATTACCAGAATGCAAGTCATAATGTGACCAAGATGGAAGCAATTTAGGCAGTAGTCATTTAGCCTGCTGCTCTTCCGCCCACCGGCTGCTGCCTAGCCAGAGTTGAGGCATTAGCATGGGAAAAGTCTGGGACAATCCACGGGTGAGGGATGAAAAAAGAATGCTCCAGATAGACCTTGTGCATAACACAGAAGCACTCCTTACAACTGGCAAGCAACCCTGACGTATCAGTGAGACCAAAGGCTGTCAAAGCTGAGTCCTCGCTGCCTCTGGAGGACGTCTGCATCACATTATTCATGCTTGTTGAAAACTTTGAAACTCTCAAAAAAAAAAGATGTCTGCAAAGTGCGAGCTGTGAGTATAGTGCCCTTTATGTCTTTGTCATGTTGCACCCCCCGCGCGCCCTCGGCCTCATTTGGCTTCATTTGTCCCCCATCCACAGCTGTCTTGATTTAAGTCATCATCCTCAGTGTGTTTAAGTGTCTGGCTTCCAGGTCAGTCTTGTCGGGTCATCTGCTTTTGTCACTCTTTTTGTTCCTGCTTTTGTTTACAGGTTTGTTACACTTTGAGTTTATTTATTGGCGTCAGACCTGAATCCTTTACCAGCAGCTCCTGACATGAAGAACTGCAGATCCTCTGGAGAGAGAAGTTCAACTCGTGTGTAGAAATGGAATGACTGTCATGCATTCTTGGTCTTTTCTGTTTATTATTGCTTTCCTGAAATTAAAATGTTTTATATTTGTTTTTTTTTTCCTGGTTTATTGGAAGACTCTCTAAAAAGTGAGGTATTTTCTTTAAATAATTTTGCTGTTACTCTTCTTGAGTTCCTTCCCAGCCAGCAAGGCCAAGTTGGCCCCATATGGTTTAAAAGTGGGCAGAAAATGTGGGTCCTGATTGGGTTTGTCCAGTTTCTGTGGTGGCCCCACCTGTTTGCCCACAATGGCATGTGCATCCATCTCTGAAAAAGTTTAAATGCTGTTTGTTTTTGCAGGAGAAATTAAAACAAGCTGCCCAGGACGGTTCTAGGATGAAACAGTGGCAGGCGGAGCTTCAGGAATCGAGTCGTTTTACTTCCGTCTTGGAAAAAACTCACAAAAAATAACTAATATTTCATAAATAATTTGTTTTTTTGTGTGTTTCAAATGTATCATTATGTGGATGTACCTTGTGCTCTTATGGGGTCCAGGTGACCACACCGTTACATTGATGTGCGACCCCTACCATGACAGAGGTGGACAGGATTTCATGTCTGCCACAGACACCAGTGAAGATAAAAAAATCATTGAACAAAAGTTCAGCACTGCCTTGTGGGTCCAGATGACCCACTTTGAATGTAAACATGTCTAGGATGGCACAAAAATCATATTATGGCCCCTTTAAGCTGTAAATATTACAGTCTATGCAGTAAAACATCAAGTTCTTGAACTTAGAGGGCTCAAATCCAGCGGGAAGTCAGTAATGAGATACTTGAAACTAAAATAGATAACGCTGAAGGTTAAAAAAGCGTTTTGGAAATCTGTTGAATTGGTTCATGGGACAGCAGTATGTTCCAGATTCACTCTGGTCCCCATTCCTCAGTCCAGTGGAAGTGTGTCTCCTGTGGTTGGAACACTTTCTGGTCTTTACCCGAAGACCCCCCTTACCCCCATAGGATGATGGAAGGTTTAAACCTCCTGATAATAACTGCATCTTTCAGTGACTGACATGTCTGTACGAACAGCCTCGTGCAGGCCCGCTGACAGCATGTCAGCAAAAAGCTGAGATGAAATTTGAAGGTTGGGGGGGTCTTCTCTTCCAGTGTGGGAGAATGGACAGCGTGTTTTTATGAGGAAGGTTCCAGCAGCAGTCTTCCTCACCTGCTGTGGTGGCGGGCCAGGCTCGGGCGCCTGTGTAATTTGGTTGCTCTAATTGCTCTTTTCGGATATTTCAGCAGAGGAGTTCAGAGCGGGAGAGAGAGGGAGCAGTTCCGCGCTAAGCCACTATGTAATTTTATCCATGCCCTGTCTCTCACTTCACACAGGGCTGATACCTTTTTCCTCCCCCTTTCCTTTGTATCAATTGGTCGAAGTTCAGCCTATTGTCGCCACAAGCTTCTTTTATATATGCGCTCCGTCTGCGCGGAGGCTCTCAGTCAGCTCCGCAGGAGGGCTTCCACAAGCTCCAGAGGAGGCTCAGCGGCGCTGCTGTCAGTGTTGCCCCGTGGGGCTCGGATGCGCGCGGGGCTGCTGGGCTCTCCAGCATTCACACTTTGGATGGGACTCGGAGGAGTGGGGAGAAGTTCTCCGTTTTTACCGCGCAGCCGAAACTCCCCGGCCATGCCACAATGCTGGTGATTCCTCTGCTGGTGTTGGTGAGCCTGCTGGACCCCGTCCGGCCCCGGGCGCGCTGCTCCGCGGGCCAGACCTGCGACCCCCGGCAGCGGAGGGATGCCGGGGGCCGCGGAGGAGTGTATGAGCACCTCGGAGGAGCGCCGAGGCGCAGGAAGCTCTACTGCGCCACCAAATACCACCTCCAGATCCACCCCAACGGGAAGATAGACGGCACCCTGGAGGAGCACAACCCGCTCAGTGAGTAGGCCATCCATCCGCGCGCGCGCGAGGGAGCGCGTGGATCTGGGAGCGCTTGATATAAAAACATAAAACTAGAAGTCCGTCGGCGAAAGTTTGGAAACCAAATCTTGTCATTTATTTTCATTCGAACTTGAATCCAAACTTTTCTTAAGTTTCTTCTGACCTTCGACACTGACGCGTCTCCGCGCAGCCGTGATGGGTGCGTGCGTCCGGGCCGTCACGGGCTCGCGTGGAGCGGTGTCACGCGTGGGTTGATCTCTGTGTCAGACAGCAGCGGATGTTTATCTAATCGGCCGCTAATAGAGGCGCTGAACGGGCCAATCAGGCGCTGATGAAAGCGGCTGATAAAGCGCTGGAATCCCAGTACATTACATCACTACTCATCCTTTTATCATCTATGTTAAAGAAAGGAAAACAGAACGAAACAAGTGAATGATTCTATGAGAACTAATGAGAAAGACTGATGGTGGTGTGTGTTGCAGGCATCATGGAGATCACTGCAGTGGAGGTGGGCGTCGTGGCCATCAAAGGTCTTTTCTCTGGCAGATACCTGGCCATGAATGAAAAAGGGAGGCTGTACGCTTCGGTGAGTTACTTCTCCAGCTTTTCATCTGAACAAGCAAATAAAGAACAGAGATGTTTGGTTGAGGAGTTTCTGTTGAGCTGAAGTGTCTCCTTTCTTTCCTCTTGGTGTTCTCAGGAAGAGTTTAACAAGGAGTGTGAATTTGTGGAGCGCATCCTTGAGTTGGGCTACAACACCTATGCATCTCGCTACCACTCCACAGAGCTGCCTCAGCCAGCAGGAGGGGGCAGCAAACGGCGGGCCAGCACCCAAAAGCTGTGGTATGTTTCCATCAATGGTAAAGGGCGGCCACGGCGAGGCTTTAAAACTCGTAGCACTGACAAAGCCTCTCTCTTCCTGCCTCGCTTGCTGGGCAACAAGGACCATGAGATGGTGAGGAGGCTGAGGGACAGTCGTGCTTCACACCAACACTCACATCACAGCAGCCACCGTGGTGAGCGGCGGAGGCGCCGGCATCGAGTTAGGAAGGGCCAAGATCAACAGCCGGAGGACTCGGCAGACTTTTAGAGGATGTTTGACCTCGGGGTCTTCAGTGATCTGGACACATAATGGAGGATGTGGGATCAAAATCCGGATTGTTCCTTCTGGATTGCTGGAGTTGTTGATGCACAGACTGAAAGGAAAACTCTGAGACCACCAAAGCTTTACAAACGTCATCTTCTGGAGACTCCATCATTCCACCAACAGCGCTCTATAACCCTGTTCACTCGACTAACATGTTACTCTCCTGTAAACAAATGTACAAAACACCTTTTCTTTTATTTCAAAAAGTTTTGATCAAACTGAGAAAGGGCCTCTGGAGAGCAGATCTGTTTTAGTCTTCAGGAGCAGCAGCCCCACAGCAAAAGAACAAAAGCGGATTTGACTTTTAGAAACAAACGCTAACAAACATGACAGTTCCTGAAGAGGGTCCCTGTGGCAAAGCACCTTGTTTAGTGTTCTTTTTTAGTTCAATTCACATTAACAAACAGGAACCGCTGTCTGTTTTGTGACAGTCCTACGTTGTGATAGTCTACTGTCTGTAAACTGAGAGAAATACGTTGTATATTGTACTAATGATATGAATATTTATTTGGTGCCTATCTTGTAAGTTATTGACAATGCATTTACTGAGGTTGCCCTTTTTTAAAAAAGTTTTTACTCACTGCTGGTTCCATCATAAATTGTACTGACCCAAAGAAGAAAAGTCTCATTTCTTCACTGGAGAGTTGGACTCATGCATGTGTTTGTGGGAAACACCAGTCGGAGGTTTGATTTAATGTGTGGCAAATAGGGCTGCCAAAAACCATTCTTTTTTTAGTCGACTAATCACTGATGAGTATTTTCCAATTAGCTGACTAATCAGGTCGTGTGCAAACTGGATGTAAAGCACACATCTCAACCATCATTAGCTTTAAACTAACTAAAAGCTAGATATATAGGATTACCTGTGATAATGCTAGTGTGAATGCTGTAAAATGAATCTGGCTGCTGAAGATGCTGAAATTGATAGCTAAAAACACTGAAGTTGATTGCTGAAAATGCTGAAGCTGATAGCCAGCTAAAATATTAGCTAAATGCCAAATTAGCCTAAAAAATGAAAAAAGCCTAAATTGTCCAAAACAGCTAGCATGTTAATATTAGCCTAACCCCAAAACAACCTAAAAAGACTTGGGGGGAAAAAAACTTAAATTAGTCAAAATAGCTAGCATGGAGCTGAAATATTAGCTGAACTCCAAAGGAGCCTAAAAATCCTTAATAAATGCCAAAATATTCCAAAAAGAATAATTCCATTATAACTGTCAACTTTACTACACTCTGACTCTATATAATATAAAGTAATGACTAATCAACTATTAAATTAGTCGTTGACTATTTCAATAGTCCATTAGTCGACTAATCGCTGCGGCCCTAGTGGCAATCACTTTTTTTCCAGCACTTCTGTTCATTCAGCTGCAGCTCTTTGAAAGCAGTGAGCCCCTGAGGTGCACAATAGGAGATTTTGTTTCTCAGGAGAAGTGCAAAATCACTCAGACCCAAAGGGCTTCACCTCCTTTCTGAAGTCACATGCACTGAAAACAGTTGTAAACCAACTCAAGCGCTGGGAAATGTTGACCGTTGATATCGGTCGGTGCCTAAGAGTGAACATTTCCATGTTCCATTTCCACGCTCCTCTCCATTGTATTGATGCTCCGGTTGATGGGAAGCAGGTGTCCAGCCGTGTCAGCTCGGCCCATTCCAAACCAGGAGGTGTCCCGGTGCATCTCCTCCCCATCTCCACATGTCGCTTCATGTTAGCGTGCTGGTCAACACTGCCAAAACTGCAGAGATGAGGTTCAGAGCGAGTGATGGGAATCATTCAAGCTTTGGCCCTGCCACATTCCCATCCATAGGCAGCAGCATATAAAGCCTTGTCATTCTATACCTGCAGGCCGGGGAGGCTTTCTGGCCCGGACAAAAGCTCCTCCCAGGGGGTGCCTGGGAAGCGATGCCGCCAGAGACTTTTAGGCTTTTTTTTTTTTCTTTCTCTTTTTGAAGTTCCGACCAAAAGCTGCAGTTGACAAACAAAACTGGCTTTCCTGAAAGCAGAAACTGTGCCACACAAAGTGTTACACCTTGCTATGAATGCCAAATTCTAGTATTACTCAACAGGAATGCTAGGTTTGACAGAGGCTGGGGCTCTTTTGACCCATGCCATAGCCTGCCCTTTGATTCGTCAGCTTTCCACCTGCAGGTATACCGTCTATTAGATCAATAAGGCAGAAAACAATGGCAGTGACCAGCTGACACCACTGGAGCCCTAAATAATAAATGATGTTCTAAATGATTTCAATCCTACATTTGAAAAAACACTATTTCTTTGTGTTCATGTGCAGAGAGCGAGGGATCTGTGAGACATGAACATGTTTGGGTTTTTTCAGAGATGATCTGCTCTGAGCCAAAATGCCAAAACTTTTTAAAAATAATTTCCAACATACATTTTAAGTATTAATAAAGCATAATATGATGTATGTATATGAAAAATGTGCTATCATCATCACTTTTATGAACATTATCCTTTAATAAATGCAGTCTGCTCACAACATGTAATAACGAATTGAAGCAACAGAAATTCCTGACATCGTCCATTATCACATGAATCCTCTTTTCCAAATGTCAGTTTTTCTTCAGATCTCTTCCACTTTTTCCTTCAATCTGATCATTTTCAGGAGACCTCAGACAAATTTCACTGGGCTGATTGATGGTTACACCAGACTCTGACTTAAGTCACCTTCATACATTTGAGGGATTCCAGAGCCAGGCCAACTCAAAGTCGTCATGGAAAAAGGAGTGGACCGAAACTGAGTGACAGGAAAAAAAACAAAAAACTGTAGGGACTTTTCTAAGCGGGTGAGTCTCTGATACAAATGAAAACGTGTAAACAGCAGCCTCTACAGGCAGCTGTCCCACCCAAACACTGGCCCTCAGTTGTCTGAGTTTAGGAGCGTGACACCCCCTGCAGGCAGCCGGTCTAATTACTCCATGTGGATCAGACTGAAAATGATGAGAAAACACAGCACTCCTGAAGAGAAGCATGCAGAGATCCAGCGGGATCACTTTTCATCATTTTAGCACACGTGTCAGAGTCAAGGCCCGGGGGCCAGATCCGGCCCTCCGGGTAATTCTATCCGGCCCTCCAGATCATTCTATTTTATTGGTATTAATGACCCGATGTTATCTTGTGATAATTTCTAACTTGTATAATTTTGACAATAAATATTTTTCATGGAGATTAAAATATTGAATGTTATTTAAGGTTTAAGTTGATTTAGTCTGGAATAATATTCCTGTCTTTTATTATTCATAATTATTTTGAAAAGTTACAGTTTAAAAGTTTTAAAAATTGGCATTCTGCTTTTTGGCATTTACTAAAACTGTTTAGGCTATTTTGGAGTTTAGCTAATACTTCAGATACATCTTCGCTGCTTTGGCTAATTTAGCCTTTTTTTAAAACAGTTTATTATGGATATTTTAAGTTTAGTAATTTTTCCAGTTAACTAA
>NC_050514.1:6874724-6932168 GCF_002922805.2 Oryzias melastigma
ACTAACCTAGCTAACCTAAGTTCTTTTTTTTTTTTTAGGTTTTAGGCTAATTTGGAGTTTAGCTAACATTTTAGCTCGCTCTTGGCTTCAGTGTTTTCAACTATCAGCTTCAGAAATTTTAGCTATCAATTTCAGCATTTTCAGCTATCAGCATATTCAGTGGCCAGATTCAGCTTACAGCATTCACACTATTGCTGGTAATGCTATATTTCTAGTTCATAATCATGTCAAAAAGTTACGGTTTTAAAGTTTTAAAATGTATTTTTAAAGTGTTCAATAAACGTTTATCCTGTTCGACCTAAGGTGAGTTTTGGATTTTGGCCCCCTGTGCGATTGACTTCGACACTCCTGCTTTAGCATGGATGTCCAAAACAAACAACAGAATGAAACAAGTGAATGGAAAGACACCACTTATTGCTTTTAATTCAAACCCAATTTTGAAATGAAATTTTGAGGCAAACCAGAGGCAAAAATGAGGCAGAGGTCCTCAGGTCCCAGCTCACATCCCATCGATCACTTTTCATTTGCCACTAAACCCCTGGATTAAACGGTCTTTCTCACCACAGGTTATCAGTGTGTCTGAATTGTAAAGATCTCGCAGCAAACAGTTCTTATGTGGGGAAGATTGAAGACGGGAACCAATGAAAGCTTGTATTGAATGTTGAGACATTTTAAGCTCTGAATTGCAGCTGCTACCCAGTGAAATCCAAAACCTTTTTACCCTCAGCATAATTCATTGCGTACTTGCAATGTGAGACCACAATCACTTGGGTGCAACATAAACACAAAATAAAGCCAGACATAACTTAGCTATGTCAGTGACAGAGGAGCCGCGTCTTCACCTGTTTTAATTGAATCAGGAGGAATTTAGCCTACAGAACCATGGACAGCGACCACGCTGGACCCGATCGTCCTCGTGACTCCACAAGGTTTTCATTTTAAAGCAGGAAGTGGACCATGTGTCCCCTATGAGTTCAAGGATGCAGGACCCACATGGAGGGTTTATGGGTTTGTCGACTTCACAATTTATGATTGACTAAATGTTCTGGTGCTTAAGTTGCCTTGAAGCATTGATAGATTTTCAGCCAGGTGCTGCAGCAGACGCACGGCCCAACACTTTTCCAGACTAATGGAATGCCAACCATCCCCTTTCCTTGACATAGCTGTGCAACTATTCTTGTGTTCAGAAGTCCATTGGTTGTCCTAAACATCTAACAACCTACCAGTGCTTATGTTGACGGAGGCCAGCCCTCTGCTGGAGGTTCTCAAAGGAGAATATTCCTAAATGTGTCCTGCAGGTCAGTCCAACATTTGATGTTGGAGTTCAGAGGTAATTAGAAGGTGATTAGATTTCTCCAAAGCTGCAAATTTTAGTTTTTTGAAAAAGAACACCAAATAGAACAAGGGTGTCAAACTCAATCGCTCAGGAGGCAAAATCCTAAACACACTTTAGATCGCGGGCCGAACAGGAGAAACATTTATTCAACACGTTTTTAAAACTGTTACTATCTAACATAATTAGGAATAATAAAAATGCAGGAATATAATTCCAGAATAAATCAACTTAAACCTTAAATAACCTTCAATATTTTACCCTCAATAAAACATAGATTTTGTAAAAATGTTACAAGTTAGAAATAATCGCAAGATAACATCGGACCATTTATAACAATAAAATAAAATGATCTGGAGGGCCGGATCCGGCCCTCGGGCCTTGACTTTGACACATGTGATAAAGAATAACCACCCAACTCTTATGGTAACAAAAAAATGAGAATGAAAAATACAGAAAAAACTAAATGCATTTAGTCTGTATTGTTCCAAAGTGTTCAGTGTGAGAAGTCTTTCTTCAGTCTCTCTGGAAACATTCATCTGCTGTCCACTCTGACATTTTTTTTTACTAATTTATTTTTTATTTTTATTCATTAAAAGGAAAAACATACTATATAACCTTGAGTTGTAAATTTGAACACGATGGAAACAAAAGAAAAAAAATGAAAAGGGGACAGAAAAAAGTAAAACGTATATTTTCTGCCCCTTTAAACAAATAAATAAACCAAACCGTAAGAGAGAAAAACACAGAACATTCTGCTGATTTAGGAAACAAAAGCACAAGATTAGGAAAGAAGAACAAAAATGTACAACTACAAACATAAACCAGAGCGAAATGAATTCCGTACCTCTGGGATGAAGAGTTTTTATTTGTACTAGATAGATTTATAGTCATTGATTATTAAAAAAAACGTGATTGTTGTGGCGTTTTTAATTTCTGTGCTCAATATATTCCATTGATTGACTCCATACGCTGACACACATCGCTCCTTCAGAAGTATTCTGTGTTTTGGTTGAACACATATTTTATGTCCTTTTAGATGAAATTTGCTTTTTCTCTTCATTAAATTAGGGGAAGGCATTTCATATTTACACTCTGACATTGACATCTGGAACATGGACCGCTGGCCAGAGTTTGGTTAGCTAAGATCTAAACTTCTCAGAAAGTCCTAATGAGTTTGGGCTCCAGAATCTAGGAGCTGGGTCCAGCTGTGGGGGGGCCTTTGGACTCTTTGGTTTTGTTTTGCTTTCATTCTCATTAAAGGCCTTTGATCCCTTTGGAGGTTTGTTGTGTTTTTGTAATTTTCTGGGCCGCCACAGCACGCACCAGCAGATCTGCCCATATTCTGCTCCACACAAAAGAGCAACGCTGTCGTACATTAAGGCTCAGTGAGATGTGAAGTGAGAAAACGCTTCATGCGTGGTCAACAGGAGAAGGACAAAGCCACCCCGGAGATCAAAGAGCCCAAAGGGCTGAAACATGGGGAAGACCTTCACCTCAAAATGAAGACAAATGAAAGAGCCGCCAGCACAGAGGCTGAACAATAACGCACCTCTTAGATTTAACAGATAATAGCAGCGTAAAAACACCAAACGCTGTTGAGGAGGAGGAGGAATTATTTGGCTTGAAGGAGAAAACAGAATTGCCCTTTTGGGGGAAACTGTCAATGAGAAACCAGCAAGGGTCTGCTGCCTCGCAGAGTCCCTCAAAAAGTGAAGAAAACCCTTTAGAGAGGCAGAAACCTGCACCTCACACAGCTGGCAGTCCAGAAGAGTCCAGATCTGGTCTTGATTCTGGTCTTGATGGTCCACATGTCTCTCACCAGGCTGCAGCTCTGTTTAGCCTCACCATTGTTTCTGTGGAGGCCTGCCACATGATTTCCCTCCTACCAGTCTTAAGTGAGGCCTTTTTTCATTTGCTTGATTTGGACCTGTGTTTTTTCCTGTTATTGTTCATTTATAGATCTGTCTCCTGTCTCCACATCATGGTCTGTTAACTTGGCTGTTTCCTATTTTACATCCTCCCATACATAAATGATGATATTCAGCTGCTGATAATGCCCGCCTCAGACAAAGACTTTTATTTTCCATAATACGCCTTTATTCCCATATTTTCTGCCAAACTCGTTATATTTTCAAGATAAGACAGCTATTATTTGATTTTTTGATAGCTGTGCGCTCTGCTCGCTCCGCCTGACTTTGGGGTTTATTTTTTTCGAAGTGTGGAGCTGTGATGTAATGTGTCTGCAGGTATAAATATAGAGGCATGGCTGCTCCCCGTTCATCCAGATCCATGTCGCTGCGGCGCAGAGGCCAGAGTGCGCCTGTCGGTCTGGGAATGAGCGCAGCTTTGACGCGCTCCTCTCTTCCTTTCACGCGCGCGTCACCGGAGGCGCAAACGCCGCGCTCAGTCAGAGCCGCGATGGGCTGTCTGTCGGCCCTGAGGACTGTCCTGCTCCTGGGAATGGTGACGGGGCTGGCGGGATGCGCCCCCGGTTTGAACGGGACGGCGGACCACTGGGAGGCCCTCTACTCCCGCTCACTGGCACGGATCCAAGGGGAGAAGCGGGAGGAGATGAACCGGGAGAGCGACTACCTCATCGGCATTAAAAGGTTGAGGCGCCTCTACTGCAACGTGGGGATCGGTTTTCACATGCAAGTGTTACCGGACGGCAGGATAACTGGAGTGCACAACGAAAACCGCTACAGTAAGTCAGTGCATGATCGCGCGCTCACTTTGAACTCGAAGCGCCGAGTTTCTGACAGAAACATGTTTACAGTCTCAGCTCAACTCAAGAGAGAAACTAGATTGTAATATTTTGAGAAATCTTTCAGGGAAAAAAGTTAATCTGTTTCCCTCTTTTTTTGTTTAAAATACGTCGATTTTCTGATGTGAAGCCCCCACCCCCCACCTGTGCAGCCTGACCTAAACCTGCCCTGCTTCCTGACCAGGGAGATGCTCCAGCAAAAATGACTCTAAACTTTGCAGAGAACAACTTTGGCTCCACTCTGTCCAAAATCTGATGCTGCTCTCTGCCTACTGTGTAACCAGAGCTCGCTGTGATCCAGGCCAGCAGCCAGCCAGCCAGCGCCTAAAGTTAGGACAGAGCCTCCAGGAAGGCACATTAACCTCCGGGACAAGACACACACAACAGCCAAATACCCCAACAAGACTGACATTTCCACACCAGAAGTCTGAATCTGCAGACTGAGTTTGTCAGGTCCGAGTCCCTCCATCCTCTCTGTGACCGGCGGTCCAGCCAGGTCCTGACTCTCCTTCAGATGAAGTTTGTAAGCATAGAAATACAGGAGATAAATGGCACAAAATCCTGAAGATTTGCTCCGAAGGTTTGGAGGAACAAAGGAGACACATGGTGTGTAACATGTCAAAGCTCAGAGAGAAACTGGATGACGTTTCTGTGTGCAGGATGTTATCAATTCACTGAAACAAGCTTCAACCAGAGTTTTTTATACAGTGTTGTTTCTAAAACAACATTCAAACTTCAACATGTGTTTTACAGTTTAAAAAGACAACCAAGTCACACCGTTATCACACTTTTAACATTTGCCATGAGCAGATTGAGTCAGATTTGTGAGGAGCGATGGCTGAACGTTTACCATGTCAGCATACTTCACTGGGTGTTGTGGTTCTCTTGAAGGTCTCCTGCAGATCTCTCCAGTGGAGAGAGGGGTGGTCACCCTGCTGGGGGTTCGCAGTGACCGCTTTGTGGCCATGAACCACAGAGGAAAGCTCTACGGATCCGTAAGTTCACAGGAAACCGCCACTGAACACACACACCAACATGCACACACTCAGACACTGAATGTGAACACTGAGATGTTAATACACTGGTCACTCTCCTTATCTGAACCAAAACCAACACTAAACTCAATGTTTTCATCAAGGAGTTGTGTCTTTTCAGACACAACTTAGAAAACTACTAAATTAGAAAACTTAGAAAATGTTCAGAAGAAAAATATGGATATAATTAAACAGAGATTATACAAGCATATATAAACTAATTAAGGAAACATTCACATAGAATAAGTAAAGAGTTTTGGAAAATCAGATTTTTACAGTTTTCTATATGGAAAACTTGTGCAATTTTGATTTAATATCTTTAAACCGGGGAAGTCCAACTCAATCACACAAGGGGCCAAAATCCAAAACACGCTGAAAAGGATAACATTTAATGAACACTCAAAAACTACATTTGAAAAACTTTAAAACTGTAACTTTTTAACATAATTATGAACTAGATATAAAATGTTACCTGTGATAGTGATAGTGTGAATGCTATAAGCTGAATTTGGCCGCTGAAGATGCTAGTGCTAATATCTGAAAATGCTGAAATTGATAGAAATAAACGCTGAAGCTGATAGCCGGCTAAAATATTAGCTAAATGCCAAATTACCCTAAAAACTAAACTAAAAAAAAACTTAGCTTAGCCAAAACAGCTAGCATGTAGATGAAAAAGCTCCACCCCCAAACTAATCTAAAAAATCATATTAAATGCCAAAATAGTCCAATTAGTTAGCAGAATGCTGATTTTAAAACTTTAAAACTGTAACTTTTTTAACATAAACATCTTCATAAACACAAATAATAAAAATGCAGGAATATTATTCCAGAATAAATCAACTTAAACCTTAAATAACTTTCAATATTTTACTCTACATAAAAATAGATTTTGAAAGTTAGAAATAAGCACAAGATAGCATCAGGTCATTAATAACAATAAAATAAAATGATCTGGAGGGCCGGATAGAATTCCCTGTAGGTCCGGATCCGGCCCCAGGGCCTTGACTTTGACTCATGTGCTATGAGGGCTTAAGTGATGATGTGCTATACAAAGTTTTAGATCTTTAAAACTAAAAAAGACAACGGTATACAAGACTAAAGAAACAAAAATATGTTGTGATTACGATTTTTTATGAGAAGTGGGGAATATGATGGTTTTGTTGGGTCTACAGGCTTCCAGAACCAGGTCTGTCTTCTGTTGTCCAGAGCTTCACCCTGCAGCAAAATGACGACACCCACCCCTTCCATTAAATCACTACTTGAGAACACAAAAGAATAGCATCCACCCATTGTCAATGCCCACTTCAATAAGGAGAGATCATAGGAGTGTGATTGCAATACGGAAAGATGTGCATGGAATACATCAGACGTCGTTGGCGGTTTGGTTCTGGACTGGACATGTCTCTCGTGTTGGATAAGCTTGGACCATAGAAGAATGCACCACAGAGTCATAAAGGGAGAGGGGTAAACGGCTAAGAGTTTAAAAGTGGAACTATGACGTGATTGGACGAATCTTACCTTTAGCTGTTGAGCCTAATTGGTGATGTAACAACCCGATGTATCTGGAAGGGAGGTAGATCTTCCTCCTTCATCCTGGAACCCTCCCAGCCAGCAAGGCCAGGTGGCCCCATATGGTTTAAAAGTGGCCTGAAAATCTTGGCCCTGATTGGGTTTGTCCACAGTTTTCGTAATGGCCCAGCCTGTGGCTGCCCATATTGGCTTAAGTGAGCACTCGGTGGGTAGCTCGCTACAGCAGAGCTTGCTAGCTCACTACAATGTAACATGCTACAGTGGAGCTCGCTAGCAAGCTACAATGGAGCTTGCTAGCACGCTACAACAGAGCTCGCCATCATGCAACAGTGGAGTGTGCTAGCACTCTACATTGTCCACCGCGCGGCTAGCTAGCGTAGCCAGCTGTCCCACTGATTGTCCACTTAAGCTGACGTGGGCAAACACAAGTGGAGCCACTACAGAAACTGTGGACAAACCCAATCAGGACCCAGATTTTTGCCCACTTTTAAACCATATGGGGCCACCTGGCCTTGCTGGCTGGACTGCAGCCAATCTCGGTTTTCCCGAGACAGTAAGCTTTTAGGACAAGCAGAGACCAGCATATTCCCAACCACAATTAACTAGGTTGAGATTACCTGAAGATTAAAAACAAAACACAGAAAGCAAAAAAAGTACACGTGTTTCTGGAAACCTTACATTTCAGAGGAAGATTCCATTTCTTTTTTTTTATATTCACTAAAGAAGCTACTTTAGTGAATCAAAGGTTTTAGCCAAAGTCTGACAATCTGACTTCCTTTTGGACACTTGGGTCAATACGAAACATTTTTGCAGTCATGGGATTTTGACTAGCCCAGTGGTCACTTCCTGGTTTAAGGTTTATAAGACAAAAAAAAAAAAAAAAATCAGCTAACTACTAAAATTCATCAAATAGTTTCTTGTGGATCCCAGCTCACAAAGAGCTGAGAAAAGACTTTAGAAACAAAACTGTCAGATGTGTCTGACTTCCTGCCTCACATCATTTCTTATTTCACAATCTGTAATTCCTGTACAAAGGCTGTCTGAAACGCCTCTGGTACAATAGCACACAGTAAGAGTCAGAAATAAAGTGATTGTTTGATAGAAATCACTTGGAACAATGCAAACTTGAAATCCCCTCAAACAAGAATGCCCCAGTATCTTTGTTTTGTCTCTTTGTTCAAACAATCCGCAGAAAGAAAAACCCTCTCCTCTCTTTCAGCTACACTACAGCAACGAGTGCAAGTTCAGAGAGAAGCTCCTTCCCAACAACTACAACGCCTACGAGTCGCTGGCCTACCCGAGGATGTTCATCGGCCTGAGTAAGAACGGGAAAACAAAACGAGGAAACAGAGTGTCACCTGCCATGACGGTCACGCACTTCTTGCCAAGAATCTAGTGGCTGCCTTCGCAGGCCACCTCACGTCTGAGCATGGGTGGAGGGGGGTGGGGGTGCACTTTCAGTCCAACCTTCATGTAAGTGCATCGTATTAGTTTTCCTACCGTGTACATATATTCTTTTTAAACTTATGCTGTTTTGTACTTTTATAGGAACAGATGTTTTTTCGATGTGTGTGTGTTAGGGCTGAAGACGCTGACAAGAATTATTTATGTTTTCCTTTTTTATTTATCGGACATACATTCGCTGCTATTGTACACACTCTTCTGTTGGAGTGTCAGTCTCGTTCACCCTCACAGGAAAAAGGGCTTCAGCTCACTCATGGTGCTTGAGGGCTCCATGGTTTGTCTTGTTTTGTGTGCGTGTTTCAGATTTTATGGAGTTGTCAGCAGAAACAAACAAATTACTGTCTTAAGAAGAAAGAGAAACCTGACACCAGGCACAAGTGTTCTTTGATGGTTCAGTCTGAGAAGCTGCCGTGACTTCAGGTTACTCCAGTGCTGCCTCAGAGGCACCGACTACCGTCTTTTCTGGACTATAGAGCGCACCTGTATATTAGCCGTAAATGTAAAGTAAAAAAATGATCCATTGAGCTAGAAGCCGCCGATATCTAAGGTGAAACATGAGATATTTACTGCAGGTATATGTATGTGTACCTGCTGCCTCCAGCGCCTCACCATAGATTAAGTGACGCTAGGCTAGCATGCAGCAGCGCAATTTCTTTCCTAGACAGCCAGCTTGATGGCCTTCAACTTCAAACCTGCATCATACGAACTTCTTCATGTGGTTTCCATGATGAAGAGGCGAGGATTTGAAAACAATTACCAGTTAGTAATTTGTCGAGAAAGAAAGAAAAAGCAGCTTAAGCAATTTTTCTTTGCATTGATTTTTTGTCTATCTTGTTTTTGATTCTAATTCTGGTTAGAGCGCCCCTAGTGGTGGATGAAAAATCCACTCAATATTTGTATAAGCCACATGGTTCAAAACCTAGGAAAAAAGTAGTGGATTATAGTCCAGAAAATACGGTAGTTCTTAATCATCATTCTTCAGATGAATGCAGAACTTACAGGTCGTGTGTGTCTGTCAGAATTGAAACTAATGCAGTTGTGTCCCATCAAAGACATTAGAAACAGAGAAAACTGTGATAAAACTGATTCAATCCAGAAAGCATCAGCAGCAGAACGGATGTACTGCTCTACATATAAGAGTCAGAGCAGATCATGCACGTCCATAACCATAAAACAATGTTTAAATGTTGTATTGGGTTTAGTAGCTCTGTCATTCAAACAAGACTCAGGCCGCTCATGGCTCTTCCCTCCAGCAGGACCACAGCTTGTTCTGTCGTTCCAACCCTCACCAGTTTATCCAAAGACTCTGTGGCCTCAGCAGAAGGAGATCTGCCTCGTCCCATCCTTTCAAACAGAAATTTTCATTTGAATTCTGTTTTTTCTTGTTTCTGCTGATGTTGTTGGTCTGGGTTTTTGAAAACCACAAACTGCAGGGCCATCCAAAGCGCCTCTTAAACCTGGAAGTTAGTGGAACGTTGGAGAGCTAGAATGCTTTGACCTATTCAAATAGATGGGATGGCAAGTAAATGTGTTTGTCAATGTTAAAATCCAGAGTGGAGTTCAGCTGGTGTTCAAACCTGCATCCTCAGTCGGTAAATGATGTTGGTCTGTGGCTGTTCACAAAAGCAGACCAGAACTTTTGACTTTCCAAAGCAAAGATTTTTGGTAGAAACATCTGGTTGGAACTGGTCATCTTACTGTTGAGAGAAGGAGAGAAATGTGGAGAGAAGCAGGAGAGGAGCGTGAGGGGGGGTCAAAGAAAACCCACAACCTTCACTGTGTCTGTTTTTAGCTCCGTCAGGGGGTGAACTCTGAACTTTTCTGCCGTCAATCTAAGTCAGATGTATATGTCCGAGACAGGAATCCTCTCTGACATTATATAGGCTGGAGAATGTAGAGGTTTGTAAGCAAGGTCACTGAGCTGGACACAGACAATGGCTTCACCAGTGGATTAAGACTATTTTAAGTTTTGCCTTTTGGTCCAGAAGCTGCAGATTGCAACAAACAAGAGAGAGCTGCCTAGTTTGTGGTGCAGTGCAACATCGGTGATCAAATGATGTTAGAAACGGTCTGGTGTCATGGCAGTCTTTCCTTGGAGAATGAGGTCATCTTTGCTCGCATCAAAAGTGTCGGAGTGGACTTTGTGAGCGATTGCAGCCATTTAAGCTAAAACAGGATCACTTGTCTAGTAAATTGGAGGCTGTTTGATTGTAATTTTATGGCCTCACTGGTTGAAGTTTGACTTAAAAGATGTCAATGTTTCCATTTCAACCTAACTGGCAGGTAACAGTAGCTGAACTGTCACGATCACAAGGTCTAAATGCAGCTTGAATTGTTAATAGTGTTAAAACGTGTGTCTACATGCTTCCTGAGGCTGCTTTAGTTCAGTGAGATGAGAAACTGTTTCCCAATCAGCTGGCTGAGGGTTCAAATCCTACCCTTAGCTAAAAGTAGTTCACCGCTTTGTGGCTGTTTGAGTATTTCTGTGGCCGTTCTAAAGATTAGATTCCTTCATGAAAGTCTCATCTCTCTGCAGACAGGTACGGTGTGGGAATCACCTGTTCTACCGTCTGTTCTTTTCCATTTGGAGAGAAAGGTTCCACATACAACTTTTCTCATGTTATACGCTGCCAGATTGCTTTTAACGCTCAAGCTAATCCAGAATTGTTTTCCAAATAACAGATTTCCCACTCAAACAAATGGGTATAATTAGTTCTTCTGCAGCAATTGATCCACGCACCAGTCAGCGGCCCCGTGGTCGGGGACCGCTGGTCCAGAGTATAAGCATAGCAGGCATTTAGGTTGTGTACATGTAGTGTAGGACCTATACTAACTGAATACTTATTCAGACTAAATTGGAACAGTTTAAGCTTACAATATATAGAAAGTTAACTTTATGTACACTACCTCACTTTTAGCATAACCTAAGTTTACTAGTACGTTTACTAAGTTTACTTGGACCACTTTCTGCCAAGGAGAGGCTTGATGGTCACTGTGTCCTTTGGTTAGACACTAAATCAAAGAGATAAATCAACCAAACAAAATCTGGAAATGGAATTGAAAAAAAAAATCCACCAACAGAGAATGTAGATGCTGCTGTCAGGCATCAGGCCCCCTCCTCCGGCGTACATGAACAGCGGTGGGAGTTCAGAAGCAGAGCAAATGGAACTCCACAGACATGGTTAAGTGTCTGCAGGGATCGTCTGCACCCATCAGAGAACTTTACAGAACGGGTCTTTGAGGGTTGAATCCCAGAGAAAAGCAGCACCATGTTCCCAGAGTGCTTTGCAGCTGAAGGGAGGGAGGGAAGGGTTGTGTTCGGCAGCAAGCTTTTATTTCCGGGGCTTGGATTTCCAGCACTGGAGTTGTGTGTTGAGATGGACCACCAGATTTTAGTGATCCATGTTTTTATTTGTTTTGAGAATTTTCTCAGCTCGTTTACTCGGGTTGGACTTGACTGCCCGGTTTACCCACACTTCTCCTTCCCTCCAAGTCTGATTTGCCTCCGAGTTCTGGTGCTGGATTTTCCACTTCTCATTTCTGGTGGCCATGTTGTCCTAGTTGTGCCTTGTCACGTCTCAGCTATCTTTACCCTATGATATACTTTTAGAAAAGATAATCATGGGAGAAATATTTACAGACAGCTGTTGGACTGCACTATACACTCAGCCTAGTAACCCTATATTTTTCTTTATATATTTTGTAAATATAACCCTGAGTGACTGAAGGTGCTAGTATTCCATTGGGAGGGAGAGACAGTTTCAAATGAACAGAACTGGAGGAAAGTGGCTGACTGAATGCTGCCAATGACATTGGGATCATCAAGATATCAACAACTAAATGATGTAAAAACTTCTTTTTGAAAGAGTCATTTGCTAAACTCCAGTTTCTTTAAAAACATTCAGCATTTGCTCGTAGGAATTCCTCTAACAACTGTCTAAACAGACTTCCTGTTCCGATTGTCATCTATTGACAGAATCACTTTCATCAAGTAACTTTTAGTGCTTGTTTTCAGAAGGGCTGGGTTGATAAAATCCATTAATCGATTTGAATCGATTTAAGCTTAACAGATCAATAATCGATTCATAAAGATAAATATCGATTTAACACATAAAGCTAAAGTCCGCTAGCTTGATGTCAACGTATAATAGAATTCCCCATAAGACGGCTAATGCTAACCTAAACATACATTACTGACTAAATGAACATCTTTAGAAACTCAAAGACATACATTTGACAAACTCTTAGGAAATGTTTTTAAAGTAACTATTTGTGTTCTAATACAGTTTGTGGGTTTTTTGCCCTTTATTGCTCATTCTTTGCTTATTCTACTGGATAAAAGTGTACTTCTATAGTGTGATCACCACCTGGTGTCCAAACTGAAACGTCCTCCAGGAGAAGCAGAACAATGTTTCCAATGTTAATGATCTGAACATTTTAGTTAGAACTTCTCCTTTAGAGAATCCATGGAACACTGGATGATATTAACAATCTCAGTATTTCACTGATACATTTACAGTATGAGAACTGGATCAGATTAATGTAAATATATTCAGATTAAATAGTAGATTTTTAATGTATTTCTAAACAAATGTGTATAAATGTGTAAACTGCGTAAAATCTAAAGTAAATTGTATCAAATGTAATTGAATGGATTAAAAGAATCTAAAAAAAAAATTGGAATTGAATCGTTTCAAGCTCTTGTGAATCAAATCAAATTATTTCTGTAAATACTCATCAATACTCAGTCCTACTCTTAAATACATGAGGTTGCAGCAGAAGTCTTGTTCACTTTGACAGTGAGTAAATAGGTTCAAAGTTAGACGCTGAAATATGTGTATGTAGATACACGTAAATGTCCTAAAAGGTGTGAACCACACCGTAGGTTACCAAGAGCGCCGTGCCGCGTCCAGTGTGAACCAGGCGTATGGAGCTGCTGGCTCTGGTGCAGAACGTCTTTGTTCATGAGAGCTGCTTCTCAGTTGAGCTTTCTGGTTAGTCTAAGGTTTCAAAAACACAGGTTCATTGATAGTAATGATATTATTATGTGGATGTGAACTGAAGTTTTTTTTTTTTATTTAGAATGTAATAGTTTTGTTTCCAATCTAAACACAGTCATATCTGTAAATATGACTGATCCTTTCAGCATATTTGTCTGTGAGGGACCTCAGATACAGACTCTCAGCTTGTGTTTCCTGACGCCCTGTACTTGTTTTTGTGACTTCACAGACTCATTCTGTTATGGGGACAGCGCCAGATCCTTCAGGACGTCACTGGTAGAGTGACGTATCTCAGCATCATTTCAATTTGGCTAAAATGGGAACTTTGACTGAAGCCTTGCCAACAAATATTTGTTCATTTTTCAGGCGTTCTGTCATAGAGTTGTAGCTTTTCCTAAATTCCTGTTCAATGTTCATGACCTGATTCCATTCAAACCCTGACTCCTCGACTACACTAGGAAATAAAATGAAGGAGTTAATGGCCGACTTCGTAGCTGGATGGTATTTGATGTCCAATGATTGTTTGCATTTAGTTTTAAGAGATGGCAAAGCTTAAACCTACAAAAAGTTTGTGTTTCTCCGTTTTTTATATACTTTTTTCTGTATTTTTTAAATATTTTTTATGCCAACAACAAGGGACATATTTAACATAGTCAGCAATCTTGTTTCCATCTGGGATTGGCTTGTTTTCTGCAGTTAACCTGACAGTCTTGGGCAGAAGTGATGATGCATGAAGGGGATCCACATTCAGCTTTTCAGTTGCAAATAGCTTAAGCAAATGTCATGCAAACTTCTTCAGTAGTGGCTTCAGCCTTTGATTTCTGCCAAACCAGCATGGAGATAAGGACGAGTCCTGGACCCGCGAGTTTCTCTGGAAACATGTCCCACAAACTTAGTCTGTGATGCTCCAAAACATCGTCTTTTCACAACTGTCCGTCTTCATGCTCTACACTTGAAGCAGAAAGCTGCTCAAACAATCAGACGTTTGGGGCTCACACTGGGTTCTCGGCTCTGCAGTCGTTCTGTTTTGCATGAAGTGCATCTTGTTTACACTAGAATCCCTTGTTGCCCTCTGCTGCTCCAGCCTCTTCTCCACCTGCTCATTTGGTTATCCAGCCACTGTCCAGCTGATAGCAGAGTCTGCAGTTCCAGCTCAGAAGATGTCCAGTGAGTTCCTCATCAAATCAGCTGCCAAGGGTTTAACTTTGGTGACTTGCGCTCTCATCTACCAGGACAAATCATACATATATTTAAAAAAATAAAAACAGGAAAAGGAAGATAAATGATACAGCTCCTACGTGGAGGATAGGTTGGAGTTCATAATCCTCTCTGCAGACCTGGTGGTTCTTGGCAGTCTGTCCCTGTCGTGTCTGGTAGCTGATCCAAACCAGACGGCGATGGATGTGGTCAGGACAGACCACATTATTGCAGTGTTGAAGATGAGGCTGGTTGAACTTCTTGAGTTGATGCAGGAAGCACAGCCTCTGCTAGACCTTCTCCAGGACAAGTTTATGTGAGGCCAATCAGGTCCTGTCAGAGGGTAGACCTATGGGAACGGTGTGAGTTTTTTTAAGGAACTGTTGTCAGTGGGGGGGTGTTCCTGAAATCTACTGTCATTTCCACAGTTTTGAGTGTGTTCAGCTCCAGGTGGACTGGCCGCTTCTCCTCAGGAGTTTCACAGAAGGGACTCCTGAAATACGTCAAAGGCTGATTCTTAAACTCATCTCAGGGTTTGCAGATGACCAAGAGGCCGCCGAGCTTCAATTGCTTATTATTTTCAGATGTTTAGATTGATTAAACGTTGCCTAAAAATCCTCAAACAAGAAAGAAACTTTACAGTTTCATGTTTTTGTGTTGGTTTATTGTGGTTTGAGTTTTCTGAGTAAAAGTCCTTCTAGATTTGTCTTGACGTTGAGTTAAGGCACCTGGACTTAAAATCTTCTACCTGGAAACGTTTCCCCACTCGTGAGCCTAGATGAATGAGAACCTTCACCAACATACTTCTAGATATGGTTTCAATGAACCTTTAGACATTTCAAGCATCCTCTCAGTGGCCCAGCATGGGTGGTGCGTCAGTTAAAACATTAGTGAAAGCAGTGAATGACTGTGTTTGTTGTCCTTTTTATTGTTTTTTACTCCTGTGACTGTGTTCTGTTTGCCCTCTGTTCTCTGCTGCCCTGCTGCTCTGCATTCAGGTGAAGTCTGGTCATGAAACTACTATGATCAACCTTTGGTCTTATGACTATATTGTATCTGTTACTATTCAGTAGTCCTGTAGTTTTATACAGGTCTTCATGTGTAACACTGTATGTGCTGTGCACATTGTTAAAGTCCAGCTTAAATAAAGTTGGGAATAAAAATGTTTTATTCTAAATTAGATGTATGTTATCTTTACTTTGAAAAGGGGTTTCTTTTTTTTTTTTTTTTTACATAATTTCCTTTACAGGAAGGAAAAGGTGTAATAGAGTTGTACTGGTGTCGCATTATGGATAACAGGAGATGTAAACAGTAAAAGACTTTAGGGTTCAACTTTTAATGTGGCAGAAGTGAGTTTTCTTTGACATATGTGTAAACATTCTCAGCCATGAATAGTTGTTCTCTAATAAATATACAAATGTTTGCACTATTTGAAAATTTGAATGAATTCTAATGAGTTTTTTGTGCCGAACCAGCAGACAGATGCAGAGAGCTCCTTGATCTTTACAAAAGAGGTTCTGTTATGCACTCCTTTGTGTAGGCTATATTTTTTTATTAACCACTTTTTATGGAAACTAAACTTTATGTTTATGATTTTATTTAAAGTCCCTGACCATATAGAGAATGGAGAGAAAGAGGATGCAGAGACCAGAAACACCAGAATGTTGGACATAAAGAAAATCTATGGGGTCAAATAAGGATCAGCTTAACATGAAGGAAAAAAACATTTTGTAAATTTGAAAAAAAAAACTGCATTTATTGTTTTAGACTAAAAGTACATATTGTAAACTTAAAAAATATTGAAAATCAAAAAATAAAAAAGAAATCTAAAATTTTAAAGAAATGCAAAAAAAAAAAAAAAAAAAAAACTATAACTGCAAAACTGTTACCAGTTGTTAATGTATTTCCCCCGGCCTTCCACTGAAACATCTGTGTAAATGTGTGTAAATGTATACATTTCAGTCTTCTGTGCTCAAAGCCCTTTCACTCTCGTGTCGCTACGCTACGTTTTCAGGTTCTACTTACAAAACTGTTGGCAATTGAACATGTTGCAGGTTTGACTTTGACAAGCAGAGACTCAGATTTAGTAATGACGGATGGATGGCAGTACCAACTGTTGGGAAATTGATCATGAAGGAGAAATGAACAATTGTAGTTTGTGTCCGGCTGGATGTCTACGCTACAATTTCTTTCATAGATGGAATAGAGCTGAGAAGGAAAAAGCCTGGAGCCAGATTCATGAGATTTTAACCGCATTTCCCACCAAGACTCTTCATGGGGTGCACGAGCGCCAGGGAACTGAAGAAAACTAAAGAAGAAGAAGCCCCTCCCTGCTCGTTCAGTGTGAACACTACAAGCTCAAGAATGTTTGGTGTGAACGTAGCTCAAGAGCTGCTGGTTAGCATTTTCAACTTTTGGTTTTTCCTTTTCCTCCCTCTTCACTTTCAGTTTTCAAGCCACAGTTTCAATTCAGACTTTTTGTTGTTGGAGCAAAGGCTCATTTTAATTAAGGGTGGGGCTTTGGCGACCTGGATGAGGTTATGATGACATCATTTCTTCAAAAGAACAGCACATGTGGGTGGCAGTGGCCGTGTCATCCGACCTCTGATGTGGTGTACAGTAGTGATAAGGAGGGATAGTGACAAGCGGCGCCAACAACAGGCGCTGTTCTGCAGAGGCTCACTGATCATCTCACTAATCGAAAAAACACAACATCAGCTGTTACAAGCATATTTGTTCATGCGATAACAGTTATTGTTTCATACATTTATTATTTTTTTTTTTAATTCAATTTAAAAATGTGTTTTTAGATTCACTGTTAGCAGATCTGGATTTGACCCCAAAGAAAAGATGTGAATTAAAGACTTGAGATCCTGAAGCTAAATGTCATCAGTGTCATAAATGATAAATGTTTACAAACACACTCACATTCTACACACAAACACACACATTTACACATAAGAACCTCAATTTTGATGCAGCAGGTGATGTGTTCAGGTGAGTGCGTGTTTTCTAGAATGTACCATGATGTTCCTGAATGTGGGAGGGAATGTGTGAAGCCCTGACTTCCCCATCATAGAGCCCACAGCGGGCATCAGGGCTCCCTGTGCGAGCAGCCCCACAAACTCAACCCCAAAGACACCCAAAGGACCCTGGAGACCACCAGGGGAGTCCCTGCAGGAGCATGGAGAGCATGAGCCCCCACCAGGGCAGAGGCCACGCCCCTAGTTACCCGGGGTCCAGCACAAGGCCCCACATGCCTGAGTCCCCACCCGCCCACATGAAATCCCTACCACTGTCCAAGTGGAAAACAAGCACTTTCCTGCTTTTCCAGAGTGTCACGTCTCTGCTCTATTGTCTTTAAGCAACACAACTCCACAGAGACTTTGGATTTGTAGATAGATTAAAATGGTTCCTGATCAGTGAAGTTTATTGCTAACATTTGTATAAAGGTATTCCTCTTTCCTATGCAAGTACTGGTGCTCTATGGTCTTTGCCGGACTTGGACAGGTGTGCACATAGCTTCTTTATGTATTTTGGTCTTTCCATTCCGCTGCAGCTCCTGTGCTAAAACAGGCATCAACACCACCTGAAAGGCAGTTTTCTGCTCCTCCAAACCCAGGCCGGGCAGCACGCAAACTAACCTGAAGTCAGAGTTCTTCTTCCTGTTTACAGTCCACACGGACAACATGCGCTTGCAGAAATGCAAGCAGAGTAATCGTCAACAAATCTTGTCAGTACTTCACAATAAAACAGTATTTGTCATCTCTTCACAAATCAAGATGTCAAAAAGTATCTCAGCATTGAGACAATGAGGTCAACATGATGCTGTTCACCATGTGTGGAGGTTCTGGGAAATTATTTATTACATCATTTCAAAACATTTATTATCAATACTCCAATACAGCTTTAAGAGTTACGGATAAAACTGTTGGTCAGACCTGAAGACTGACACCTGAACGTTCACTCTGCAAACCCAGAGATCCTGGTGACAATCATGCTGAGATTTACTGATTTTCTAAAAGGAAGAGGTCTAATTTATTCTTTATTAGTGTTATTGCAAATAAATCAATAAATATACATATAAAAACTGTTGACTTACTTTACCATCATAAAGTGGAACTTCTCGTTTTTTCAGTTTTTCTTTTTGTTTTTCATTTTCTTTCACTGTGAATTTTACTTTTTGTGAGGGAAATTTGTTTTGCTTTGTTTATTTCTTTTTTAGTAAAGCAGTGTAGATTACATTGTGTAAAGAGATCAGAAGTTGAAAACCCAATGTGTTAAGAAGCAATAAACATGAGGAAGACAGATCAACATGACGTTTGTTGTCCTGGCCCATAAGTGTTATTATTTGTGATCACAGCTGTATGATGAAGAGCTTTATAAAGTCCCCTGCTGTTTGTGCAGATACACCAGCGTTTTGGTTGCCGAGCTAAAACGCCTCGGTGGCTCCTCACAGCAGTTCTTCTGTGGGAGCTGGCTGTAGTTTGTGTTGCTCTGCTGCCCTCGTGTGTCTGATCTGTTCTCTGCAAAAACTTTTTTTTTCTCTAAAAGGACTGTGGAATTATGGGTAAATGATGCACCTTCAACCCAACCAACCTTCATCTCCAGTTGCAAGTACAGGTCTGACAGTGTAAAGAATGTTCTACTGAGGGCTGATCTGACGAGAACCTGCACCAACTCCTATGATGCTATGATCAATGTCCTCTCTCCTGCTGGCAGCATCTCCATGTTCCTGCTGAAGATCAACAAGACTGTTAACTGTGATGGTTTCTTTCATCAGAGGTCCGGCGTGTCCTCTGGTAGGACTACAAGACCCAACTAGAAACAGGAGGCTAACAAAGGAGCTGCACTGACGGCTGTTGATAGTTTACTGCATCAGATTCATTTGTTGAGCTTTACAGTTTTACAGACAATTCCAAGTATCTTCATTAAGCTAAATGTAGCTAATACAAAATGAACAATTTTACTGTGGCAAACCCATTGACTGTATAAGTAGGAACTGGACTGAACAACCCCTCCCCTCTCATGTTCCAAACAGGAAGTACCCGACGGTTCCAAGAAGATCAAAGCCCCATGGACTTTATTGAGAAATAAACAGTTATTTCACAGTCATTTTATTTGTCAGAATAACCATTCTTGCTCTGATGCTTTCTACTTAACACGTTCTTTATAATTTTATTTTTTTAAAGACAATTTTTCTTTATTGCAAGTGAATGAAGTTATAAAGTGACCAATCAGATGCCTCAGTAAAAGCATATGATGCCCGCTGACCACGTTTCCAGCGTTTGATTAACAGATTTCCCAGAGCTACTTCCAGCAGGAGGGGTGTGGACTTCCAACAACCCAGAACAAGCTGACTCATGATTGGAGACAGAGATTCCTCTAAAAACACAACTCAGACCAACACGGAATAAACGCGGTCGACGGACTGCAATCAGTTCCAATATGGCGGTATGGAAGTGACGGCGAAGGCTCTGGCCTGGCTCCTCAAAGGCTGGAGGTAATGCATTTCCTATGGGGGACCTCAACACTTGCTATGTCCAGTTCCTACTTATACAGTCAATGGGTAAACCTAATAATGTGAAGCAACTTATAGTCAAAAATTCTTTTTAGTTTTAGGTTTGGAAAAATTAAATGCTCATTATCAACTTAAACCACAATTTAAACCACATGCATGCATGAGGAGGAGAACATGCACACCAAAGGATCTACCTGGGATTGAACTACTAGAGCCTACTCACTGAGAGGTGAGTGTGATAACCACAATCCCACCATGCACCCCACCAGCCTATGTAAGCTGCTCCTGTTTTGCCTTAAAACCCACTCCAATGAAATGGGGCTTTAACATGTTCTTCTAGCATTTTTCTCATGACAGACGACAGATAGGAAAGAATTTAAGATTCAAACTGCATTAATGAGTGTTTCTTCTTCCAAATCATGTTGGATCAGAGGAAAATCTGAGGTTTGAAAAAGTTCAGGTTTGATACGCAGCAACTGACACGAGCAGACCAAAGTCTCCCTTCTCTGCTACAAGACAAATGGATCCATCAGCGTCTTCATTTTCCCCGTCTGAGCAGGTCAGAACTCTACTGCTTTTTTTACTAAGCTAATGTTAGCTTGGGTTTGTGAGATGCTACAAGCTAGCAGGAGAGCATGTTAACAATGGAATTCTGGGAAATTAGGAAGTCTACCTTCTGTGCCGACAGTCCCGCCCACAAACCAGAATCGAATTTCTAATGAACTCCTGCTGCTCTGCAGAAAAGATATCTTAAAAATGACACCAGCTTTTTGATTTAGCCTAAAACCGGCATAACCATGATGAAAAGAGCGCTGGGAATGCTTTTACAATAGTAAAAATCTAGTTATAGGAGTGAGACTTTACGGGGGAGTAATTTGGACAGACTGGTGATGCCCGGCCATCATGCAGGGCGGATCATTTGGGATTCAGGCAAACAGCAAATCTCTGATGACAGCGGCACACAACGTCTTGATGTGGGAGCTGGACTCGTTTTGCAGACATGAACAACTTTATAAGGTCCAGCAGCAAAGTTTAGCTAAAACTTGACATTTCTGGTCAGCAAGACTCTGTTAGTCAAAAATATTGCAAGTGGTCATAACACAGTTTTATAAAAACAGCACAGTTTTTGCAGATGTGTTTGTTGTTCTAGACTGCCCTCTACTGGCAGCTTTGGTCTAAACAGACATTTATCCTCAGAAGGTAGACGAGCAAATGAGAAAGAAGACAGAACCTGACCACTTGTGTTTTTATTTCCTCAAGAACTTTAGTTCTGCTCAAAGAGGAAACAACTATGTATTAGTAATGTTTCATGTCAAATGTTGGATGGTGAGCGGTCAGCTGATGGCTGAAGCTTCTTCACCTGGGTTGTCTTCTTAACTCTAGAGGAGTCTCGCCAATTCAAACGAGTGAGAGTAGGACAATTAAGAAAGAAATATATACTAAGTAAAGCTTCAAACTGACATCACTGTGGTCTTGGTGGGCTGTCCTACTTTGGGGGTTCAGAAAGAGCCCTTTGGTTTCCATCCTTCACATCAAATACTCCTGGTAACAGCCACCATTCAAGCTGCTCAAAATGAGAAACATCTGTCAAAACATGTCTTTCAAAACTCCAAATCCTAGTTTGGTTTGTCTAATTCATTGATGAAATGTTTTACACTAATGAGTCAAACACTTGTTAGACAATTAATGAACTATAGATTATATCAGTCTCTAATGGAGGACGGTCTGTCAAAGTGCCACAAAACACTAGAAGACAGGTCATGTGTCCTGAGAGAAGATCCGTTTCCAAATGTAAAAAAGCCACATTCCGAGATAAGCTCTGAAATCTGGGCCTCAGAGAGCATTTGCGTGAATGCTGATATTTACTTTGATTATACTTTAACTTGTATGTAAATGCAAGGCAGCACAGCGGAAGCAGAGGCCAGAACGTGATAAGAGCGGAAAGAAGCCTGTTGTTGGAACGTGGAATGACCCGCTCCCAAAGCTCAGCTTGGGTTCGGACCAATCTGCAGACTTTACCCTGTGTACAAATTAAACAATGTGAAATTTTCCAGTTTGCAAGCACTTTGTGTAACTTAATTATGCAATGTGATCACTAATAAAACACACAAAAAAGAAGCAGAGAGAGTTTGATTGGATCCATTCTAATGATTTCATTTTAAAAAACTCAGCAATGAATTTGAAGAATTAACACAACTAACCATAATGATAAAAAAGATTGATGTGTATTTTATGATATATATATATATAGTTCTCAGTATAAATGAGTACACCCCTCTACATTTTTCAGGAAACTTTTTGTGTCCTTTCAGAATCAACATTTTCTATCAGATACGTGATAATTTCATGTTTTGGAGTTCACCGGGTGTTCAATAAAACTCATCCAAGTTCTTCTTTTGTTTATTGAGCTACTCATTAAATTTGTACTTTTTTAAGAGGGTGTACTCAATTATGCTGAGCATAACTGAGCAGTAGAATAGAATAGAATAGAATAGAATAGAATAGAATAGAATAGAATAGAATAGAATAGAATAGAATAGAATAGAATAGAATAGAAATACTTTATTCATCCCAGGCTAGGAAATTAGGCTGTTGCAGCATTAGGAATTTACAGAAGATATTAACATATAGAAAAAAAGCAATATTTACAAATATATATATATATATATAAACTGCCCACAAAAGTTAAAGGAACACTTTTATTATTGGTTCTGGCATGAAGTGAATTAAACCTGTCTGATAATGTTCCTGTTGGTTAATCAGCTGAGGGCCTCGTTAATTACTTTCAGCTGTATTGGTGTTCATGAATTAACAACAGGTGCACTTCAGTGGCAACAATTAGAAAACCCTCCAAACAGGACTGGTGTTACATGTGGAGGTCATTTCAAGTTTCTCCCTCTTGATCTTTTTTGGCTGGTTTTCCACTCGTGCTGATTTTGGCTTGATAATTATCTCTACTGGCAGTATGAGGAGATTCCTTAACCCTACAGAAGTTGAACAGGTTGTCCAACTTCTCCAGGATGGGACATTTGATGTCATGTTTGAACATTAAGACACAACTAGCTTTTCGAAAGAAAGGAAAGGATGTGAAGACAGTTGTTAGAGCTGAAGGAGCTCCAGCTGTGATGGGGAGATGAAGACAAGCGATTACCCGATATCAACTGTCTGTGTAATTCTCAAACCCTGTGAGGATTTAAATGAAAGAACTAAAGTGAATTCTGAAATGAACAGGCAGCCAATGCAATGAAGCTAAAACTGAAGGGAAGTGTTCATCTTTCTTTGTGCAGGTTAAAACGTGCAGAGGCCTTTTGGATCACAAACCCCCACATTTGGAAAATTACAATAATCTGGTCTTGTGTTAATAAAGGTATAAATGAATGTCTCAAACCCCTCTTAGAAAAATGGGCCTGATTTTAGCCAGCTGTCTTACCTGGAAAATAACTTGATTTTACCATTAAGTCAATTTGTCGCTCAGTTTCCACTTCACCCCCTGCACATTTGTTACATCGGGTTTAATCATGCAAGCTCAGCAATAAAGAACAAAGAGTTGCACCCAAAAACCCCCACCTCTATTTTGTTGGGATTTCAACTTCCAATGTTTTGGTTCATCAATCATCTCAGATCCTCGAGACATTTCTGGAGAGTTTCAACAAGAAAAGTAAGATACTGTACAAAGGCTTTACGGTATTTTACTGTAAACCAAGGAATTGTGGAAATTTAATGTAAAAAGCAATGGATTGTGGGAATGTCCCTTGTCACTATTGTAATTTCCAGTTACTTTGAATCAGAATACAGTGAGAAAAACATCCACAAAAATATGATCAATCACAGACAAGTACATCGTTATTTTTCTTACCTGGACTAAGTTTAACCTGCGATCCCTAACAAGTACAAAGACTGTTCATTGTAATTGAGTTCAAAACATTGTTATGTGTGGTGTCACTTATAGTAAATAATCAAGTTGACAGCACAAATGTATCCCATGATACCACAGACTTAAGTCTGTGTTTTGGTTGTTTGTTTGTTTTACATCACAGTGTCTTGGGTCCAATATAACTCTCAGTGAAAATCGTTTTATTTTTTGTAATGGAATTACCAATTAAATAACTGTGTCAACATTATAACCCATCTATTTGTGGACATACAGCTACCTACTGCACATCATGGGCCCGTTTCAAGAAGCAGGTTTTGTTGGAACTCTGAGTTCGTGAACTACAAATTTAGTAAAACTCTGAGTTTTCGGTTCCAGAAAGAGAGATAACTCAAACCCGTGAAAGTGGGCGAAACCAAGCCCGTTCCAAGAAGCGGGTTAGGATGAACTCAGAATCAATCACTATGGTAACTGAGTCTGTGAACGAAACCTGGTCGGTAGCAGGTTTTCTTCAGGAAACTTAGAGTTCTCTGCGGTCTCCGCCCCTTTTTAAAGTGAAAGATGTTCAAATATGAGTTCCTCATTAACATTTAGAGAACATTCACATTAGAGACGTCACGTTTTCACCACGCAGAAACCAAAATGACATGTTCATTCATAGAGGATCATGTAGAGAGGAGGCTGATTAATCCAGAGGAAATGTTATTTACGTCGGTAGAGGATTTGGAGGACACGAGTCGACTGACTGCAGTTTCCCAATTCATTTTTATTTGAGCGATACAGTTTTCCATTTCGGTGGGAAAATACTGTTTTTGGTCAGAAAAGAAGAATTTAACTGGCAATCTCGATTTATTTTTTTTTTCTTTTTAAACCCTCAACAACAGAAATCTTTAAAACTTGAACACTGGAGATGCCTGTCAAAACATCTACCGTGCTGTAAAGACCATGTCATTTGTTAGTACTGTGGTTTGTACGGCTGTCATCCAATGCAGAGGTTGGGGGTTTGGGTTATGGAGAAGTTCTATTATACTGAAAAAAAATTCAGTGATTATTTAATTCTTGAGAATTAAAATTAAATATATACTTCCAAATATTCCAGACAGCTACAGTGTTTCTTTTTTACGTGCAGTGATATTAAATATCAGTAATATTTGTTGAATGAAATGAGCCAAACAAATGGAGAAACACTGCAAAGAGAACAATAAATTACTGAAAGTTGAATCACTTTAAGTAAAAAAAAAAAAAAATTACTTTAAAATGTAATAAAAATTAAAGGCTGTAAAACGAGATATTACTGAGGGAACATTTATGGTAATTGTATGATAACTGCTCATTATTTTGCTGTAATACATTAACCAAACCATGCCAAATACCCAAGCAGACCAAACAGTGACAGAGCAGATGACAAAGATGAACTGAAAACCACATATTTCAATAGACTGAGGTTGATGAAGTAAATGAAGACAGCTGTGGATGAGTAACCTGAACATGCTCAGACTGACAGGGATGACAGAACATGACAAAAACCCAAGCAGAAAATCCTGACAAAACACCTATGAATTTGAAAATGATCATGGTCACGACTGTAGCCTTATATGTAATATTTATAGAAAATGATCATGGTCACGACTGTAGCCTTATATTTAATATTTATAGGTATATAAATGGACAGAAAAAAAGGCGACTTTATGTTTCCATCTGCTTTGCCAAAATAGATTTAGCGTTTTGTAAATGTCTGGTTAAAACTGTGCGTGGGGTGGAAATATAATAATAACGGATTGGATTTTTCTGTGCGTTTCCGGAGAGTATCCATTATTCATCCGTACTAGGTGATGGTGAGCTATCACAGCTATCCTGGGGGAGACGTGGAGGCATGGCTGCCAGGACACGCCTATGACCATCACCAGGACTTTCACACGCATTCATGCACCAGGGGAGCCCCACTGGAGGCAGGGAGGGAGAAGCGTCCCGCTGAAGGACACAACGGTTGGCTGGAGGGGGATCGAACCGCCGATCCTTCAATCATGATCTGCTCAACCTCCTGAGTCACTCCTTTGTGATAAAGAGCTCAGAAGTGCATTTTCAGGGTGCTTTTATTTAACTAAAACAATATTTTGTTTGTGTTTTTAAGAGGAGACCAGTCCAGCAATGTAGGCAGTGGAGACCTGCTAATTTTCTTTATCCAAGTTGATGTCATCCGTCAGCTTTCTTTAAAACATTTGGGACTTAGTTCAACATGTATGGAGGGTCAGTAATGACCATTACCATTCATAATAAGAAGATTGCAAATGTCATTCCTTATAGAACAGCGTTTTTCTTACTCCGTGTAAAAACATGCTCCTTTTAATTTTCAACAAACATTGAATGATTCTAGTAATAGAAACCATTAACTTGAGTATAAAATACATGCATTTATTGCAAAACAAGGATGACAAATTCTGACTACGTTGTCATGTGTCTGAAAAACAAAACTATACATTTAACAATTATTGTAAGACTTTTATTTTTAGGATTTGAGCTGAAACAAACTAAAAACTAGCTGTAGAAAACTTTGTTTATTGTGTACTTACAGTTTTATTATAGGTACCTTCAACCTGTGGTGACATGGTGGTGCAGTGGTTAGCACTTTCGCCTCACAGCAACAGGTCCTCGGTTCAAGCCCCAATTGTATATTGAGTTTGTAAATTCTCTTTGTGCACCTATTAGTTTCTTTCAAGTGGACTTGAAATTGTTCACTGGTATAAAATAAAGAATTATGTCTCCGTCTGATGTTGCATTGACTTAAGAACTGATTCAGAGGGAATTATGGCCTGAAAATGCCCTCAAAACAGCTGAAACAGTTATTGTAGCAGAAGCAGAAAAAAATATTTTTTAACGTATTTTTTACAGTAAACAAACTGGAAATGAGAATGTGATAAAAGTATCATAAAATAAAGCACTGTACAAGTAGAAACATTTACAGAAACTACTGGCAGCTGGATACCAGTAACTTCTGGATTTCAATTTACAGTCATACAACTAACTGTAAAATAAAATACAGTAAAATATCTGTGTACTGTAGTTCATTTTACAGCTTTATTACTGTAAAAATAAAGTGCACAGAAATTCTTCTATATTTCAATGTGATAAAGCTGTAAAGTATTTTACAATCATTACGGCATCCAGCTGCAGGTGAACTACAGTAAAGTTGACAGCAACTGTGCTACAGTATATGCTTTGGGAGCCACTATACCACAGAAAACGTGGCTTGGAGGTTACAGTGATTGGCTCCACACCATGTGGTTCAAGGAGGGCAGGGACAGCGGGACCAGATGCTCCTAAAAGGTTGTGACAGGTATCAACCACACGAGCTGGCCGTGGTGGAACTTCAAAGTAGCTAAATAACTCATGTCACAGAGTTCAGACATTCCCATCAGCAAACTTGCTATAGTACAGCCATAAGAATCTTTAAGGAGCTTTAAGGATTATTACAGAGAACTCCACCAGTCCACACAATATCCAGTCAACACAGCTATGATTGTCAACAACACAGACATATACACATGCCCCCAACCCCTCAAACACTCTGGTTTTTAGATTGTCTCTTTCTTGGTTTGCATGTGAATGAGACATCCTCCCCGCGGTAAAGGGGAAATGATTCCTCAACCAGTCTTTGAGCTGTCAAATTAACCCTTTGAGTTCAAAGTACTGGACGACTGAACACATTTAGAGGCTTCCAGCTCAGAGATCCAAGGACTTTTTTTAATTATAAAATTCTGAGAAGATAAACCCCACTGCAGAATCTCTGACAGGCCTGGATGGACATACCCGTATCTAAAGGTAGCAAGCATTGAAGTTTCAGTAACGGTGACCAAACAGTAGACCAATGAAAATGTAGCAGCATTACACACAGGAAGTCATAAGAGATGGACGGACAGCTGAACACACTACCACCATTTCTCATGTCCAGCAAGTCTTGGAGAGATGTTCTCTGAAACCATGTCAACAGTGAAGAGACTCCTTTTGAGAGCAACGTCTGACAGAGGTTCTGACTTGTTTCCTGCACATCAGAATGCTGAGCAAAGCCCTGCAGCAGTTTGGGTCATTAGGAAAGAGCGACAAGTGTTTCTGTGAGAGCCAAACGGTGCTAAAGCAAAACACTTCATGAAATCCCGCCAATGATGGAAGCTGTAGCATTTTGATTGATGTGAAATCTGAAGATCAGCCTGAGTGTGAGCTGAACTGGAGGTCTTTAAAGTGACCTACAATAGGGTCTTGGATATTTTCTGCCACTCAGTCTGCATTCTAATTCACATCTTTTTGGTTCTTTATGCCTTTTTGGAGCAAAGCTTCTGATTCTATTGAACGTTTATTTAAAAGAGGAACTGAAACACTTTTACCTGAACTCTCAAGTGAACATTTGCATCAGTGTGTACATCAGTGCATGCGCGTTGATTTCCTTTTTAACTACATCCAGTTATTGCTTCACCTTGAAACAGCAACACATTTGTGTCTATATTTAAATAAAGATAGGAGTACATTTGTCTTTTTAATTTAAAATGGAAATGTCTACTGGCCTTTATTGTTCTGATCATCTCAACAGTATGACTTTTGACTTGACCAACTATGATGACTAGATCTTTGACTCGCAAAACAAAGATTTTTTAACCTTTATGATACATGTCTGAGTACTTCAATCTAGCATTTTGCAGAAGGTATGAAACTGTCATAGTTTCCTTTTTTTATCAATCCACAAGTCTGTATCTGATTATGGATCAAAAGGCCAGGTATCGTCTCTTTCTTATGGGTTTGCAGCCATGACTGACGAGGGCATTGGCTCCTGGTTGAGCTCACAGGGGCCAACGGAGAGCTGGGATCCAGTTGGATGACGTGCAGGGGTGTGTTGTGGTCTGCTTCTGAGAACTGGCTTTGGGAAACAGGGTTATCTGCAGCTGATAAGGGCTGCATTTAAAAGGTCGTGTTTGGATGAAACTTGGCTTGCCTCATTGCAGCTGCAGGAAGAGACACACGACTTTGAAGAACCATGCTGCTCATCGTGGTCACCGTATCTGTTGCCAGTGTGTTTTTTGCTTCTGGAGTTTCCAGCATGCCCCTCTCAGATCATGGACCCCACATCACTCACAGCTGGAGCCAAGTGGTCCGCCTCCGGCATCTGTACGCTGTCAAGCCGGGACAACACGTCCAGATCAGAGAAGATGGACACATCCACGGTTCTGCAGAACAAACTCTCAACAGTAAGTCTGATGTTTTAAACCTTTCTAAAGCTGAAATACAGTGTTCTTGCTGGATCCTAAATGATGGCATTCAAACCACAGGCCTGCTGGAGATCAGTCCGGTTGCTCCAGGGCGGGTGGTCTTCAGAGGAGTTGCAACCTCAAGATTTCTGTGCATGGAGAGCGACGGCAGACTGTTCTCCTCTGTAAGTACTGGAATGAAAAATAGCAGAGGCTAACGGTTCTATAGTCGTTATGTCGTTCTGTGCCGAAAAAGCTTGCAGACAAATCAAAGAGACGCAACCACAAAAGACAAAAAAAAAGACACAAAAAAGAAAATTACAAATAAAATTACAAATAACAAAAACATGCAGGACGATTGGATGACGAAAAGAAAAAGACACTAAAGTAGAATGCACTCCTTCAACTTTTTAAAACGTTACAACATTCTCATACAGACTATAACAAAAGTATATTTTATTTTTTAAATCAATAAGCAAGCAATAACCAGGCCTCTTGCATGAATGAGAAGAATCCATTTCATATACATGTGTAATCCCACACTTAATATGTTTTACTTAAATTATTTACATAATTGCCATAACAAGACAGGACATCTATATATATTTTAATCTATATTAATATTAATGCATATTATTGTTAATAAATATTTTATAATAAAAATGTTGATTAGCATTAGATAAATATCTCACATCAGTCAAAACTGAACATCTTATCAATTTTAATGTGTATTTTTAAGAATAGGAACACAAATCAAATGTCATATAGAATCATTAATTTAGTAATAAAGTTTAAATAATGTTTTGTTTATGTTTTGTAGATAAGGTCTGTGCTGCTACACCACAACACTTAAAAAGTCCTCCTCCTTTTCTCTTAGTTGTAAGTCTCTCAGCTGCATGGAGAGGCGTGTCCTGGATCTGTCTTTTTATGAAGACAATTCTTTTCAAATAAAAGAAAGATTGAACTAAAACTACGCCTAAAATAGTGTGTGATAGCTAGAAGCAAAGTTATTCTTAATAGTTCATAAGCTGCTTCTAGAAGGCTACTTTTACAATGAGTGCATTGTAAAAGTAAATCTGTTACTTTAGCAGTTAAAGAATGTTTGCACTTCGAAGCATCATCTGATGTTTCTGCCATTCATGAAACATATTTTGCATTCTAAACCCTTTGATTTCAGAGTGCAAAAAATGATCAACTATGTATGCACAATACTTCATGAATGAAAGTAAACCCACAACCATCCCAGAACAACACTGCAGTATTTTCACTACAGCCGACATGTATGTAGCACGTCCAAAAACTGGTGGCTAGAAATCGTCCCTTAGATGTGCGTGTGTGAGTGTGCGGCCCCTCTAAAGGGTACCTGTTGAACCAGCAACCTCGCCACCCCAAAAGGGATCCAGTGGGTTTGGATGGATGGTTCCCAAAAGAAATGGGAAGCAGAGATTTTGTCTGTGAGACTTACCATTCAGGAGATACATTCAAACCGCCAAAGTGGGAGCATCCTCTACAAGTCGCCACAAGGGGGAGCCAGGAAGGCAGTTTTGTTGAGTTCATACAAGACCCCACAATCAAACTACACATTAAAGTTTGTCACTTTAGCATTTGTAGTTTTAGAGATATTTGACTAAAGCAGGGCTCTGCAACCTGCAGCAGATCCACATGTGGTTCTTCTATCTCTCCATGGTGGCTCCTCGGACAAACATAAAATAAGTCATGGAGATGCTGATCCAGACATGTCGACCATCAGAGTCAGCAGCTCCTGATAATGACATAACCAAAACTACCTAAAGAAAACAAATAAACAAAGTCCACAAACTAAGACTACCAAGATCCAACCCCAAACTAAAATAACAAAACCCAGCAGAGTAAGACTGCTGAGGATAAAGAGGGGAAAATAACAAAAAAAGTTATTTGACACATAAAAAAAAAAAAAAAATCCCATTTTGAGACATGCTAGGTTCTTTTTGTATTTTTGTCATTATATTTAGACATAATGCATATTTATTATCAAAAAAGACGGTCATGAATTCAAATCCAAACGTTCTAAAGGCTAAAGTACGAAGAAAATGAACCCAAATGGCTCCTTTACTTAAAGGTTACAGACCCCTGGACTAAAGGTAGTGGAACCTGTTGTTCCACCACCTGTTGGACAATTGCTATTAAAAGTGTTGAGCTTATTCATCACCTCAATAGTATTATTAAATTAGTAATGAGAACACTTTTGTTTGGGTTGATCTGGTAATTGTAGCCCTAAAAATATAAAGAGCCAAAAGCACCACATTTCCATTGTAGGTCCTTTTTTTTTCTTTTTTCTCTCTTTTTTTTTTTTTTTTTAAGAAAAACTGTAAATTGTTCATGAGTTGTAACTTATGATTTATGGTGGCACAAATAGGGTAATCAAGTAACATTTTGAAGATGGCATCCTGTATAAAGAACCGAAAGACAGAAATCCAAATGGCAGAAAATCTAGTCAGACAAAAGTGGGCGGTCCCAATTAGAAAACGTTTCCTCTTTCTATAACAATACCTGTCCACATGGTGGCACTATTGAACAAGCTTCATAGGTTGTGAGGACTCTCATATCGGTCACTAAATCACATAGAATTAGCTTCAGTGGCTTTTTAGATGTCCAAAGTGTGGTCCTATTCATTTCTTATGAAAGAGAAGTTTTACAAAAACATTTCTAAAAAAAACACATTTTTCCAGCAGATCTTTCCAAATTAAATAATGTTTAGAAAAAGTTGGTTAGCAGAAAAGACTAGGTGTGCAATAAAGTAAAATAAAATACAAGAAAGAATGTTAACATTCTCTTATTTAGTGCAATCGACCCTTTTCACGTGACGTCACACAAAACGGCGAGTGTGCAGAGTGACTTCTGTTATATATTATGTCTTTGGTTTAGAAAAGCAAAGCTGACTGGTGAACACTGTTTAAAGCAATTTTACCTAAATAATAAAAGGTAACCTAACCAATTGTAATGTAAATGTGTACAATATGTATTTTCTAAATGTCCTTCCTGGTTGTATTACCTCTCATAGATCAAATGTCAGTATTCCTCCTGCAGAATGCTCCACAGCTGATTCCCCAAAATCCTCTGGATGATATTAAACCAGACGTGGATTATTTCTCTACAACCCGGTCATAGTTAGATGAAGGTTACAGGAACTTCATTGAATGCTGCTGGTTTGATTATGAAGGTCATTTAGATTTTCTTCTTCTAAATGATGCTAATGCTACCGCTAGCCATTTCGTCTGACGTCACAGTGAAAAGGGTCTATTAGACAATAAGCCATTACACCCCCAACCCCCACCTATAATACAGACAATACCAACCACCTGAAGGAAATCATTTACAGAAATAATGTCCCACACAGGTTACACACGTTCATCTTTATTATTATCTTTCTGCACCTTGAAACAAAATACTGGTGTGCTTTGAAAGAAAAACAGTATTCTCCATGCAGTAAACCGTTCTGTAAAGCCTGGCCCATGAGGTGTGCAAATCCTGCAAGTTTTTATAACATGTTAAAACTCACACAGAGCATCCATCAGTAGACAAAATATGACCTACTTGGGGGTGCCGTGCCATCTACTGCCGTTGGTTCACTCATCTTTCTTAAGTCCACCGTCAGTCTGTCAAGAAATGTATGGCCCGTCATGCTGACAAACCATTTCCCAGCAGGACTTGGCACGCCCATGCTGCCAAGCATACCAAAAACTTGCTCAAATGACCATGACGTTACTGTGATTCAATGACCAGCAAACAGGTCTGACCTGAACCTGGATGCAGTTCATTTATCAAAACATTAGCAGTTCACACAGCTGTGAAAAAAGTATTTTATCACTTGTTTCTATCCGCATTATCAGTGTTTTTTCATGTGTTTGGGTCTAGACCACTGCAATAACTGCAAAACACGTTTAAGGCTGACTGCATATTTACCTGCAGGAGAAAAAGCAGAAAACACACTCTTGAGTTTCCTTTGTCATACTGACAGTTTGCTGCCACAGACAGAAAAACAAGAAAACACTGCTTGCCAGTGAGCCATTCAAACAGTTGATCGAACTTTGTCCAGGATGTTGCAGGGTAGGATGTGTTTGCAAAGAGAAAAAAAATGAATGAAAAAACCCAGCAACAACAACCTTGGCCTCTAGCTGGTACTTCTTGCCAAAGTCAATAATCATCAAAGATATGGAGCATTATTCACATGTTTTCTTCTTCTTTACAGAATAAGCTGACGGTACAATTTATCAAAGGAATGATTGTGTGAATGTTTAGTCAGCATTCACACTGTAGTGATTCTCCTGCTCCTTTACGTACATTTTTTGACATATAAATACTCCATCACACTTTCAGAGATTTCAGCAATCTTAGTATCAAAACATTCAGCTCAGTCAGGACATTACTGCTTGTATTCTTGGTATTCATAAACTTTATCATTTTTTTAAATATTGAGGAATTTTTGGCCATTTTGAAGTTTTTTAACAAATGTGCTATTTTTTTATTTATTTTTTTTCAAATGTGCCATCTACTGAGGTTTTTTAGGATAATGTAAAGTTTAGCTAATATTTTAGCAACATGCTGACATTTTTGGCTAGTTTGTTATCTACTGGGTTTTTTATGTTTATTTAGTGTTTAGCTTCTATTTTAGCAACATGCTAACCTTTTTGACTAATTTAGTTTACTGAGGAATTTTAGGCTATAAGTTAGTTTACTTAGTATTTAAGCAACGAGCTAGCTTTTTGGCTAATTTGGAGTTTATCTCATATTTAAGCAACACACTAAATATTTTTGCAAAATTGGCATGTATTAGGGATTTTTAATTAATTTTACTACAAACTTTTCAGAAATGTAGGAAAACTTCAGCGCTCTTTCGTAGTTCTTTAACGGAATTTCCAGTTGTTTAGCAATTTTAACATTTTGCCAATAGCTTTTGCATTTTCAGTAAATCCCTTCGGCAATTAAAGTAAATTATGGGACCAATTTCAGCTAAAAGCTTAAGCATTTTCAGCAACTACTTTCAGCAAAAAGCATTCACACAAGTATTATCACAGGTAATGCAGCTTTTCTAGGTGTTAATTGTAGTCTTAACGCAGTCATTTCAGGATGAAATAGAATTATTAACTCATAGGATTTGGTTTTATGCTTTATCAAAGGGTTTTATTAAAAATGCCTATTATCAGGAAGAGTGCCTGAAGTGCATTAGAGAAGGACTTCATCCATAAGGAAAACAACCACAAAGACAACATACACAAAAACACAGGAGACAACAGACAGTCAACATAATCAAAGTCATTTCTTGAAGACATCAGATGAATGCAGTATAAAATTGTGTTGTAATGTAAATGTGCTTGGTCTTTTTCAGCACTCCTTTGACAAGGATAATTGCATCTTCAGAGAGCAGATCTTGGCAGATGGGTACAACATCTACATTTCAGACCAGCATGGAACCCTGCTCAGTCTGGGAAACCACCGGCAAAGGCAGCAGGGCTTAGACCGGGACGTTCCAGCCCTGGCTCAGTTCCTCCCCAGGATCAGCACCCTGCAGCAGACCCTGTACCCAGCGCCAGCCGTCCCCCACCAGCTGCGAGCAATGCAAACAGAGAAGACTCTAGATGCCATGGACTCATTTGGGCAACTCTCTAAAATCATTCACAGTCCCAGCTTCAACAAAAGATGAGGCAGAACATCTCAGACGGCTGCCAAGAATGGTACCTGGGGTTAAACCTGCACCCTCCCTGTCCAATCAGGGCCCAACTCAAGTTGTAGTGAGCCAGCGGGAACTGCAAGTCCACTGCAATTTTCCAGTTAAACGAGACAGACTGCCAGTGCAGTGTTCTACAGAGAGGAGGCAGACACCTGGAAACAAAGTGTTACGGTGGATCCAGCCCCTCTCTCCAGAAAACAATCACTCTGCACACTGGAGAGAAGGTCATGCCTCCGTACAGGATGAAGAAGAAGTCTCGGTCTGTGTGCACATGGTTGTGTGTTTGTGTCTGTCTTAACAAACTGTTCGAGCAAAACATCTAACTTAGAAATGACAGATTTTTGTTGAAATCATTTTAGATCAAAAATGTCTTTGGAATTGCAGAAAACACTTACAATGGATGACCTGTAGAACCTTTCATTTCTGCTTCTCGGACAAAGGCAAAGAAAAATTTTTTTTGGGGGGGGGGGATTCACTGAGAAAATGTGCTAGACCAGACTACTGATAAGAACTCCAAGGAATCAATCTGATGACTCGTGGTAAAGTCCTGAATGAACGGAAAAAAACAAGTCTGTCTTCTGTGATGTGAGACATGAAACAGACATGTTGTAATCCAGGCTGCAAACTCAGTGTGGTCCTTAAAGATGATTATTTTTGTCTCAGTTCATCTGATGATGCTAGTTTTTTCTTATATGTCTTCGAGCCCAAAACTTGGATTTCATATCTGCTTCACAAGTGTCGAAGGCCTGACAATGAATGTTTCTGATGAAAGCCTTCTACTCTCCCACACCGACGGCCACATTGTTTGCACCAAAAAAGAGATCCAATATTCATAACATTTGCCTTTGTCAATGAATATGAAAATGTAAAAAAACATGTGTTACAATCTAGAATGTTGAAGTGAGAGCCTTGCAACACAACTAAAGTCAAATTCTTAACTTTTTGACAGTATATTGTGCTATGTTCTGCCACTAATCTATTTTTAATCCAATAAACTACAAATTTAATTGAAATGGTACATTTAAATATTTGACTGTGTTTTATTGATGAGACTGAAGCAGTTCTGATTGTTGTCTCACATGTGTGACCCTGAAAGTTTTAACTTAACCAGACTGTGTTGCCTTCTGGCAATTTGCGATTTGATAGTGGGTTTATATGTTGTTAGAATTGAAATAAATAAAGTTTTTTTTAAAAAAAAGGGGGGGTTAAGTTACCGAAAGTTACCGAAAACAACAACTTCCAGTTTCCCGACGTAACTTCCGGTTTCGCCGGAGAACTTCCGGCTTCCGGTTTTACAGTGTCAGAGCATTGACTGTGAAAAATACTGGACTTCTCGAGCCACGAGGTCCCCATTGGAAATGCATTGTGGGTACATTTTCTGTATGGGGAAGCAAATCGGTTGCACCGCTTACCCCGCATGCGCGAACCACACGTCACTTCCGCTCTTCACCCACTATACCACAGAGTCATTTCCAAACAGTAAAACTCCTTGATCCCAACAATTTATGTTTTTCTCAACAACCGAGAGCTTCTCCTGACTGGATTACAGTTCAAAAAAAAGCCACAGAGTTACAGTTAATAATGTATTTGGATTACAGGATAAAATAAAGTGTCTTGAAGTGGCGTTGTATCCTCTTAGCTCAGGGAGTGAACTACCGTCATGTAAAACTGCAGAAGAAGAAAACATTTGTAGTCCGTTTGTAGTCACTGCAAGATCGTAAGGTCCTGATCCTTAACGTGTCTTTTTCCTTTCGTTTTTTCAACAATAAGTGAGTGTTTTCACTATGATAAACATTTTAAGTGCTATAATAACATCCTTCGAGGTTATTATTGTTGTTACCGTCCGAAGACCGGAAAATGCTTTAGCGGAAGTGACGTTTGGTTCACCCATGCGGGAGAGCGGTGCAACTGATTTGCTTCCGCATACAGAAAATGCAGCAACATTCATTACCTCCACTCCTCGTGAAACTAGGCCACCGCTTTCACCGTCACTTCCTGAAACGGCTATCGCCATATTGCAAACGTCTGCAACCCATCTTCAGCGATTGGTCTGAGTCTCTGGCCATGTCCACACGTAGGCGGGTATTTCTACAAACGCATACCTGCTGACCTCCATTTCATAAAAAGTGATGCTTCCACACATGATCGTTTTAAAAATAACTCCATCCACATGTCCCCACATATTTACACTCTTGGACGCAGTTATGATCTTGCCAGAACAGTAGTTGACGGTGTTTCCATTAACTCTGAAATGTAGCAAATTGGAATTCTGATAATAAATCCTCCTAATGGAAACACCACAATTTCGAAAAAACTCACATTTTAAAAAAAAAGTTTTTGCTCTTAAAAGAGGTGGTTTTGGGGCGTATCGAAACAGACATTTTTCACAAAACTGTTTTGGAAACACTTCTTTCTAAATAGATGCGCTTCTCTGTGTGTCCTGAGCGCAGAACAGCGGGCGGCAGGAGAGATCTAACAGCCTCACAGCTTCATCTGCAAGTACACTTCTGCAGCCTGAAGATACTGAAATCTCGTTTGAGGAAAAGTCTGAGTGCAGGGACAGAAACTTAAATGGATCCCGTCGTGTTTTTAAACAAAAAAAGGTCCAGCAGGTTCGTGCTGGAATGGTTATTTTTTTAAACCGTTGAACAGGTTTCACACGAGCACCTGAGACTGTCAATAGACTCTGCGCGGCACACGCTCTCCAGACAGAGCTGTGACGTCACGGCAATCTCCTTTTTTAGTGAATCAAATAATTAAAAAAAACTTGTTCTCATTCATTGTCGTGTTTTTAGTGACTTATCGCGTTAGTTGGTTTGTGCTTTATCGCAAAATGATGATTTAATGGAAACAGTGTCATTTTGAAACATTGCTTTTTTCAAAATTCCTAGAATTTGGATAAAGTTGCAGATGTGTAATGGAAACGCAGCTAGTACTGACGTGTATGCATTAATTGTTGCAAAAAGTGACGTTTAAAACGTAAATCACCGGTTATTCATGTCCACACGCAGACGCAGAACCGGAGTTTTCCAAAATCTTCGCTTTGGCTGGAGTTTTCGAAAAGCACCATTTTCAGTGACTTAAATCTTCAGTTTCGTTTAGATGATAGGCCAAAACGTATAAAAATATATTCATTTTACCAGATACCCGCCTACGTGTGGACAAGGCCTCTGTGAGTCATAGCTGAGTCATGAATCTACAGGAAGTACTGTCACCAATCTGGAGGGAATTTATTGTGAGTTCCCGCCTCTTTCCACGCCTCGACCACGAGACCGCGGATGTAAACAGCTTCTACTTTAATAACACCGGAGAATTGTAGAAGTCATTGTTGAAGTCTTTGAGGGAGAACCATTCCAACATTTGATTCTGTCAGCGGTCCTTTTGGATTTACTTACATTTATTCCTTTTTGTCGAGATAAAAGGAGTATTTGGGTGACACGCACGCCCCCCCCCCGCGCGCCACAGCAGCAGCTTGTCTCTTCACATGCGCGGCCAGGTTACAGTCTGATCAGATTCACGTGAGAAGCACGTTCAGCGGTATTTAAAATAAATAACCATCCTAACAAGTGAACAGCTGGATCTTTTTTCTGTTTGAAAATACGACAACATCCATTGAAGTTTGTCTCGCGCTCCTCAGACGGCTGCGTCTAATTCAGACTGAAGCTGGAAAAGTGAAGAAGACGAAACTTTGGTTGGTGATTTTATGGAGGAGCTGTACCATTCCGTATGATACTGAACTTATTATTTATAAGCTACAATCAAAACAGTGAAAAACGAACGTTAATCAAACAAAAAAGTCCAAATCACATAACCTCAGAGTGAAATCTATTTCTCCAGAGTAAATCCTCATCTAAAAATGTCGACAGCATGCTCCTCTTGTTGTTTCAAACTGCTGCATCGGTACATTCCATTGAGGAAAACAACAGTAGGACAATGATTGGTACATTGTTGAATTGTAAAGTAGGTGTTAAAAGGTCTTCACGGACCCATTGATGAAGTCTGCTCCCATTGGCTACCCGTCATCTGTCAATCAAACCCCCCAGACGGTCGACGTCAGACCCACAAACGCTTATTGAGCCATCTGATTGGTCAATTTATAACTCTAATAACTTGTGATAAGGGAAAAAAATCTTTAAAAAAAATTAGGATTAGAAAAAAGATGTTAATCAGAAAGCAGCAGAGGAAGAATGATTATTCTGACATATAAAATGACTGAGAAATAACTGTCTGTTTCTCAATGTAAGTCAATGGGACTTTGGCCTTTTTGCAACCCAGTGGTACTTCCTGTATGGAACACCGAAGGAGGGAATTTGTTCAGTCCAGTTCTTATATACAGTCTATGGGTCAGAGCGGGCGAAATACACCATGAGGTCAGATATCTGTTGCCATCCACAGTGAAGTTCTTTCAAAGCAATGCCGTAAGTTTTTATATTTGTTTATATACATGTAAGACAATATATTTTTGTATTATTTGTAAAGAAAGTTTAGTTTAAGGGTCGATCAAACACTTTTCTTTTCGTATATTTCAGGACTGTTTTTGAGTGAAAACCTTGTATATTTGTTTTAAGTTTTCACCATTTGGAGGAGAAATTAAAAACACTGAACATCCCCTGTGGTCCTGGTCTTTTTCCAGTGGTTAAACTACATGTTCAAGAGGAAACAACAGTGAAAAGGCAGCATTCGGAGCTTCATTGTGGACAAGATGGCTGTCAGCAACAGATCTTCATTAAATGCATCAGAGATTACGTCCTCTGCAACAAGCGCCACTCATGCTCGAGCCAGAGCAGAAGCAGCTAAGGTGAGAGCATTGTATGCAAGCAAAGAAGCAAAGCTAAAGGTGGATAAGGCATTAAGTGAATTGGAAAAATTAAAAATTGATGCAGAGCTTCAAGTGTTGACAATACAAAGAGAGGCAGACTCCTCAGACACTCATCTCGCTAAGGACTGTAGATCTACGGTAAAGTGCTTTAAATGTGACAGCACGAGGCACGAAACCATCATGCATCCTGGTCCTCCACAGCAAACCTCCAAGACTCCTTCCCCTGCTCAAGAGGATGGCGGGGAGGGAGAAAGCTACTCGGACAGCGTTGCAGTAACTACAACATGCACCAAAGTGTGCGGTCCAGGTCAGTGGGGTCGTTCTTGTTCGAAAATATGTATTGCCGCACGACGCTGAAGTTGGCTTCCGATTCACAGCTTCCGATTCGCGAGAGCGTTCCACTGCATTTTTCAAACTCAGACCACCTAAAAACAGGTCCTGTTCGAAAACTACTGTACGTAGACAGTTCAAACCAGGATTAAATAATGCTTTATATAGTAAAGATTACATCAAACACAGTTTCTGATTTGTGAAAGCTTTAACTGATTTGTGAAAATGTGAAATAGGATGTTTTTTATCGCATTTTTTGCCCTTGAGCACCTAAGAACAGGTCCTGTTCGAAAAATGGTGCACCTAGACAGTTCAAACGAGGATTAAATTATGCTTTAGATAGTAAAGAATAAATAAAGGATATTCTCTGATTTGTGAAATCAGCCCTCATCATGCGCCCTTTGCCCAACGCCTAGATTTAGGGTGGGTTGTAGTCGGAGAGGTGTGTGTAGGTAACATCCACAAGCCCACAGTTAACTCGTTTAAGACACTTATTCTTGAAAATGGCCACCTCACAGTTTTTGGACAGTGTGATAACTTCCGACAGCTCAAGGAAACACCATACGCTAAGATGCCTAGCAAAGCACCATAGCAAACTCTAGGACAGTCGGTTTTCCATCGCAGTGAAAACGACAACAAGCTAGCACCCTCCATAGAAATCATGGACAAAGGAATATATCGAAATGAAGATAATAGTTGGGTTGCGCCACTTCCCTTCAAAGAGCCTCACCAGAAGTTGCCAAACAACAGAGAGCTAGCAGTCAGACGGTTTTTGTCCCTCAAACGAAGCATGCAAAAGAAGCCCCACATGCAACTATATTACGTGGAGTTTACGGAAGGCATTTTCTCCAATGATCATGCCGTGGTGGCGCCCAAACTTAGGCCTGAAGAAGAATGCTTATATCTCCCGACATTCGGGGTTTATCACCCTCAAAAACCTAACAAGATCAGGGTAGTTTTTGATTCCAGTGCCCAGGAGAGCGGTGTCTCACACAATAGCGTACTTCTCACCTGACCCGACTTAAACAACACGCTCATCAGAGTGCTCCTACGGTTTCGAACAGAGAGCATTGCTATCATGGCCGACATACAGCAGATGTTCCACTGTTTCATGGTGCGTGAAGATCATCGAAACCATCTCCGCTTTCTGTGGCACAGGGACGATGGCATTGAAAAAGAGGTAATTGATTATCGAATGAAAGTTCATGTGTTTGGTAATTCACCATCTCCTGCTGTAGCAGTCTACGTTTTACGGAAGGCCATTGAAGCTGGAGCAAAAGACTATGGGGCTGATACAGTCAAGTTTGTGGAGAGGCATTTCTACGTCGATGATGGCTTGATTTCTGTGCTTTCTCCTGTCGAAGCAATCGACTTGTTACAAAGAACTGAAGCTGCACTTGCTGAGTCCAATCTGCGTCTGCCCAAGTTTGTTTGTAACTCACCAGCAGTCATGCAAGCCTTCTCCCCAGATAGTTGTGCAGTGGTTCTTAAAGATCTGGATCTGAGTGGTGAGGACACACAATCACAGCGCAGCCTAGGCCTTATTTGGGAAACTATGATAGACGCATTCACGTTTTTGGTGGCAACAACAAGCAAGCCATTTACGCAACGTGGTGTCTTGTCTTCTGTCAATAGTGTCTTTGATCCACTAGGACTATTGGCGCCTGTCACTATTCAAGGAAGGGCTTTGCTAAGAGAACTCACGTTGGAAAACTCAGGCTGGGACACGCCCCTTCCAGAAGATAAACTAAGCAAATGGAAAGCTTGGAGAGACTCTCTCAAATACTTAAAGGAACTCCATGTCCCAAGAACATACAAATCCACCTCTCTCAGTCAAACAGAACGCAAAGAACTCTTTGTGTTTTCAGATGCATCAACTAAAGCCATAGGCACTGTAGCCTATCTGAAAGCAGTTTATCCAAACGACAAAGTGGAGGTTGGATTCATCATGGGCAAAGCAAGACTAACTCCTCAATCAGAACCAACAATACCTAGGCTTGAGCTGTGTGCCGCCGTTTTGGCTGTAGAGGATGCTGATCTCATTAAGAATGAGCTGGACATAGTGTTCAACGCAGTTCGCTTTCATACAGTAAGGTAGTCTTGGGCTACATCTGCAACAAATCAAAGAGATTCTACACATATGTCCACAACAGAATGCAGTGCATTCGTCAGTCTTCAAAGCCGGAGCAGTGGCACTATGTGCGCACGGAAGAAAACCCAGTGGATCATGAATCGTGCTCGCTCACAGCATCTCAGTTAGCAAAAACAACTTGGTTCACCTTCCTTCATCCATTCACAGAAACAAAACAGGAAAACAACAAATTTGAGTTGGATCAGGAGATCAGGCCACAAGTGAAAACCTGTGCCACTAACCTCCAAGTAGCTTCATGCAAGTGCTTCGAACATTTTTCCACCTTCAAGTCCTTAGTTTGTGGAGTTGCGTTCCTCACTCACATTGCGAAATCTTTCAATGGCACCAATTCAAACTGTGAATGCAAGGGGTGGCACATTTGTCGGGCTCCTCGGTCACCAGATGAAATGGCTCAAGCAAAGCGTGTCATTCTGAAACAAGTGCAACAAGACGCCTTTGGAAAGAAGCTGTCTGCCCTCAAGGTTGGCAAACCCATGGCCAAAGATAGCCCTTTACGTAAACTCAACCCGGTTCTTGAGGATGGCATCATTTCAGTTGGAGGCAGACTCAAACACTCAGAGCTCGAGGACTCTGAAAAAAGTCCAATAGTTTTTCCAAAAGACAGTCATGTGTCTCTCCTGCTCACTCGCCACCACCATTAAAAGGTCAAGCACCAGGGTCATCACCTCACAGAAGGTGCAATAAGAGCAGCAGGGTTGTGGATATTAGGAGGATAGAGGCTTGTCAATTCCCTTATCCACAAATGTGTTATCTGCCACAAAATGCGTGGAAAGCAGGAGTAGCAACTCATGGCAGACCTTCCTCCGGAGCGATTTAAAACATGTTCCCCTTTTATTATTATAACCTTTATTTATACAGGTTAGTCGACTGAGAACAACTTCTCATTTACAACGATGACCTGACTACGCATCAGCAGTAAAAATAGAACAACAGGGCAAAAAGTTACACACAGATAAATATATATAAACTTCTAACAACAATTTTTTAAATGCTTACAATAAAAAGTCTACAAGAGGCACCGAGTTAATAATTACAATAAAGACCCATTAAAACCATAAAAATGTTCCCCTTTTAGCTACGTAGGCCTTGATGTTTTTGGGCCTTGGATGGTAACTACCAGACGTACAAGAGGCGGTCACGCTCAAAGTAAGCGTTAGGTCATCATGTTTTGCTGCATGAGAGCAGTGCACATCGAAGTGATAGTCTTTAGACACCTCGAGCTGTGTAAATGCCCTAAGATGCTTCTTTGCCGTGAGAGGCCCTGCCACAAAAATGTTCTCTGATCGTGGCACAAACTTCATTGGAGCGTCTAAAGAACTGGGCATGGACAAGGCCATGCAACAGTCCCTTAATGATCAAGGTTGCACCTGGGACTTCAACCTGCCTCATGCCTCACACATGGGAGGCTCCTGGGAGAGGATGATCAGCATCGCTCGGAGTATACTAAACTCCATGCTTCTTCAAAGTAAAGTGCAACTCACTCATGTTGTGCTGTGTACATTAATGGCAATTATAAATGCTAGGCCACTCTTTCTAGTTCTGTCCGATCCAGATAACCCATTCATTCTTTCACCCTTGATGCTGTTAACTCAGAAATCATGCCTTCTACCACCTCCTGGAGATTTTCTGGACAAAGATCTTTACACCAAGCAATGGAGACAAGTTCAAGCTCTTGCTAATCACTTCTGGTCATGCTGGAAGAGAGAATATCTGCCTTTACTGCAGCAGAGACCCAAATGGACTGTACCTCGTCGAAACCTTGAAGTTGGTGACCTCGTCTTGCTCAAGGAAAAGCAAGTCCCACGCAAAAGCTGGTCCATGGCTAGAGTCAGTGCGACTTTTCCAGGGAAAGATGGTCGAGTAAGGAAGATAGAGGTCACACTAAATGACAAAAGCTCTCAAAAGACTTATATGCAACCAGTCACTGATGTTATTCTTCTTATGCCAAGGTTTTAGATTGTGACCCCATAGAGGTCAGACGGGGAGTGTGTTGCCTTCTGGCAATTTGCGATATAATAATGGGTTTATATGTTGATAGAATTACAGATATCTGTTGCCATCCACGTTGAAGTTCTTTCAAAGCAATGCCGTAAGTTTTTATATTTGTTTATATACATGTAAGACAATATATTTTTGTCTTTTTTGTAAAGAAAGTTTAGTTCAAGGGTCGATAAAACACTTTTATTTTCGTATATTTCAGGATTGTTTTTAAGTGAACATCTTGTATATTTGTTTTCAGTTTTCACCATTTGAAGAAGAAATTAAAAACACTGAACGTCCCCCGTGGTCCTGGTCTTTTTCCAGTGGTTTAACTCTGATTCAATTCACATACTGTAAATATATCAGTGAAATACTGAGATTGTTAATATCACACAGTGTTACATAGATTCTATAAAGGAGAAGTTCTAACTAAAATGTTCAGATCATAAAGAGTGACCAAACAGGGAAGTTGGAGGCTGACTCCACCCACAGCCGAAATGTGAAAATCCAGTCAGAGAGGCTGGAGAACAGGACTGTTATCATTACTGGATGTGCAGATCATGATGTGGGACTTCGGAAATGACTCGGGATTTAAATGGCTTAACTAATCATGAACTCCAACTGTAATACCTCAATTCAACCTGTAGGAGACAGCACACAGGTGGTTTATGACTTTATTTTAAAAGATTAAACAGGTTTATTTTCATTTGTCAAAAATTTGGCAATGACCAACGGACAAAACTTTTAAAGCCCCATTTATAGAAGTCAACAGACAAAAAAGTGGATTTTGGGTTTGGTTACCCTTTAAGACTGCAAACATTGTTCTTCTTCTCCTTCAGTAACAGCACTACACCTTATTCCAGATGAAGAAGAAAGTATGAGCAGAAAACAATGTTTTAGACCACAAATATTTACTTTAAAAAATATTTCCTTAAGAGAGTTTGTAAAATTCATGTCTGTGAGTTTATAAAGATGTTCATTTAGTCAGCAATGGATGTTTGGGTCGACCGAATGTTAGCATTAGCAGTTACGGTATATGGGAAATTCTATTAAACGTTAGCATCAAGCTAGCTGACTTTAGCTTTTTGCGCTAAATCGATATTTATTTTTATAAATAGATTATTGATCTGTTAAGCTTAAATCGATTCAAATCTATGAATGGATTTTATCAACTCCGCCCTACCACAAACACATTCACACCTAGGGACAATTTAACCCTGGTAGTCAACAGCTTGTGCCACAGCTGCATCTTAATGGGAAAGTTTACATCGGAGGACATTTTTTTCTTTGCTGATTTTGTAGATTTATCCAATTTAAAAAGATAACACTCTGTTATCCTAATGGAAGATTCATCTGAACAGTGACAGATAGAACATGATCAAGAAAATCAAGAAATCCACTTCAAAGAATGTATATACATTTATTTCTATTTCATTGAGGGAAAAACATATTTGAACCATTTTTCTTGAAAGACTTAGTACTTTGTGGTAAAATCCTTATCAGCACAAAGGTCAGAGGTTACTTGTAGCTGATGAGCAGTTTCTGCACATATCAGGAGGAATTCTGGTCCTCTCGTCTCTACAAATGATTTCTAAATCATTCAGATTTGGTGGTTGCTCTGAGCTTCAGCTCTCTCTGAAGCTTTTCTACAGGACTGAGGTCCAGAGATGGACCGGACCACTCCATGTCAATGATCTGCTTCTTCTTCAGACTTGATTGTCTTGGCTGAATGTTTTGGGTCATGATCCTGTCAGAAGATCCACCCATCACCCACCTTAAGTTTCCCAGTGGAGGGAAGGAGGTTCCCACTCAGGATTTGATGGTACATAGCTCCGCCCATCCACACGGTGAAGTAGCCTTGAGCAGAAAAATACCCCCAAATCATGATGTTCCCACCTCCATGCTTGACAGTGTAGGGGTGGGGTTCTTGAGTTTATGCTAAAGAGCTTCTTGTTGGTCTGATCTGACCACAGCAGCTTCTCCAATCACTCTCTGAATCTTGACGGTCTTCATCAGTAAGCTTCAGGTGGGTCTACGTGTCTTTCTAACAGCAGAGTGATTCTACCAGCACTGCTAGATGTTACAGCATGACAGTGTAAAGTATCATCAATGGTTTCTTGGTGTCTCTGGTTCCAGCTGATTTCAGATCATCCACTAACTCCTGCTGCTGTTCTCAGATCATTTCTCTGTTCTCATGATCATGGAAACCCCATCAGGTCTGATCTGGTTTGGAGCTAAAGACCTCCAGGTGGATTGATGCTCATGTTCTGGGATTTTGATACATTAGCACAGTTGTGACCTTTAACTGTTTTCATTAAATGATGAAACTCCTCATTATCAACCACTGAAAAAAGACTGCAGAGCTTTAGCAATAAACACTGATGGTGTCAGATATTTTCTTGTGTTTATCTGGGGTAACACTGTAAGTCTTTGGAAATGTATTAGGGATGTTTTCATTGTGTTACCTGCTTAGTTGTTCAACTTTTAGACGGTGACAGGGCTGGGTGATGACGTCAGAGGTGGGCGGTCAAAATGGACGTGTGTCTCCTTATTGTACGATACACGGATGAGGCAAATCTTGGAGACAGTGTTCTTCTTGCAGCACATTTCTCGCCCTGGTCATCATATTCAACAGAGAACTTGGTGGCGCGGCTTCAAACGTGAACCTGAAGGTGCTCACACACCGGCTGCGTCTGTGAGCATTCAGACGGCCACTTTCAATGCAAAGTAAATAACAATGCCCGTAGAAGTCAGAAATTCTCCTTTACACGCGTTAGCATACACTTTTCATTGTAAGTGACCACATGAATGCGCGCCGACGCAGCCGGTGTGCGAGTATCTTGTTAAACACAGAACTACTGCATTCGCCCCCTCTAGCTATGAGTCGTTTTAAGGATTTAGCTAAATGCTGTTGTTTTTAGCATTTGGGCTCCAACTCTTGAGGGAGAGGCAAGTTAGTTTCTGGCAGGGAGGGGGAGAGTCGGAGCAGACCTGGAGCAGACAGGCTTAGCAATAGAGACATGAATACACAGACACATTAAATAAAATGCATCTTGTGAAAAATGTCGTACTGAACCGTAGAACACGCATTGAACGGTTCGGTTTTATATTGAATATTGTTGCATCCCTAATGTACATTCATCTTTGCAAGAGTTTAGATGTTGTTTGTTGTCAAGAGTGAAATACAGATACACTGCAGAGGCCGGCTCTAGGATGACGTCATGTAATGGGCGGGGCCCACAAGGAGAGAAAGGCGGAGCCTTGGAGAGCAAGTCATCTTACATCCAAGTAGGAAAAGAGCTCTTGAAAATAACTATTTCATAAATAATGTGTTCTTTAGTGGACCAAAGGTAATATATAATCAAATATGGACCTAGTTTACTCTGAAAGGCTTAAGAAAATCATGGTCTGGCCCTTTAAATCCATTGAAAGCTCTTTCGTCTTTCCCACACTGGAGACTTTGGAGTCGGATTCTCTGGACAGGGTCGGCCACGGAAAATCTAACCCGTCTGTGGAGCACTGCTTTAGAACCTCTGTGGGCGGAGCTAAACCACAGACAAATTGAGTATAGTATACAAAACTGCTCCTGTTTCTAACGTTCACTGTAAAAAAGACTTAGCCTCACTATCATTGATCTTCATAAATGTCAAGCTGTATATAATCTTTGCACTCTCCAAACTACTGTATTTTGTTATTAACTATGTTATTTAAAAAAAATTTAAAAAAAAAATAAAATCACTGTCACTCCGTTGTACCTAAATTTTATATTGTAAAAAAGAAAATCACTGTCACTCCATTGTACCTAAATTTTATATTGTAAATACCCTAAATTCATATCTGTGCTAATTTGTTATACACTGTAACTATATTTATGCGACGTGTGCTGCCGACCTCTTGGCCAGGTCACCCTTGAAAAAGAGATCCTGATCTCAACGGGTTTTTATCTGGTTAAATAAAGGTTACTACATAGTTTGCTCACGAGGACGAGCTAAAACACCAGCTGACAAACGTCAAAGTCTCATTGATAGTTGAACTGGTTTGATCATCTCCAAAGGTTGTGCAACTAAATGAAGGAATCATCTTTTTATTCCAGGCTGTTTAACTTTATCTAATCATTATTCTGTTGAGTATCAATTACAAAGAATTTTATTGGCAGATTTTCAGTACAGTTTTATTTACCATTTATGTCAATTCCAAAATAATTATTTTGTTAATTGCAGTTTTTGTAAATATACAAAAGATTAAGGTTAATTGTTCATGTAGGAACCTGTACACATGCACACAAACATCTGTTCATATTTAAATACAGAACTTTATTAGAGATTCAGAATTAAAGTAAAAAAACGGGCAAAACATGTCCATTCATAATAAAGAGGCCATAAAGCAGTTTGTGAAAAAGGCAGGCCTAAAGCATGCTCTTGTTAAACTTTCAGATCATTCCTGAACAAATGTAAATATTGAAAGCTTTCTCTGATGAGCCTCTGGTTCTCCACAAATGCTCAAAGGACAAATTAAATGCTAAAAAGATTGCTACAAATGTTCACCTTGTGATTACATCTCGACAGTAACAGCAGCAGAGGATGAATCTTTAAAAACCTGGTAAATACAGAGATGTCCAACAGACAGACAATAAAGGTAGAAATGGCTGCTGATAGGCAGACTTCCACTATACTGATAAATGAAATAAAGTGACAATCATCACAATGATGTGATTTGGTTGATAAGCGATCCACTGCAAGGCATTACTGGTAAACATTTTACGTATTTAAGCTCAAGAAAGTCTAGACCAGGAGTCTGCAACCTGCAGCTCCAGATCCACATGTGTCTCTTCTATCTCTCCATGGTGGATCCTTGACCAAACATAAAATAAATCATGGAGACTGCTGATCCAGACATGTCGACCATCAGAGTCAGCAGCTCCTGATAATGTCTGTCTAACCAAAACTACCTAAAGAAAACAAATAAACAAAACCTGAAAACTAAGACTACCAAGATCCAACCCCAAACTAAAATAACAAAACCCAGCAGTGTAAGACTGCTGAGGACAAAGATGGGGGAAATAGATAAAAGAAAAACAAAATAGCATTTTTTCAAAGTAAGGATTACTTAATAAGCATTTATTTAATTTAGATGAGTTAAATGTATAAATTGATGTCTGAGGTTCACATAGATGATAAACTATGTAGGTTTTTACATCCTGTTGACCTGAAGACGTCTTGTTTGTTCAACTCTACCTCCAGGATGAACAGATTTTATATGCAAAGAAAAACTTTGGTAAAAAGTTTGATCTTTTAGGAGTTAAAAGCACATATTATCTTATGCTGCACCAGATGATCCTGTTTGCCACAGAGCATGTTTTATCTTGAAACTACATTATTTCAGCTTCTGTCAAATGTAAAAAGAGAGATGCTAGGTTCTTTTTATATTTTTGCTTTTGTTTGTTCCAAAACATAGGCATAAGTCATATTATTAAAAAAAAGTCATGAATAAAAATTATAACTTCTTCAAGGTTAAAGTAAGACTAAGGGGCTCCTTTTAGAATTTAGTAATACTAAGCGTATTTAGTATGGATTAGCAGAAAACCAGCCCAAATGTTTTTTTTTTACTTTTAAAGGTTGCCGACCCCTGGTCTAGACGGAGAAACAACCCTTTGGCTTCAGAAGTGAAGTTAGGATGGATTCTTTTGAAAATAACCACGGGGAAGAGGCGTGCTTCATCAGCCAGTCAGTCTGCATTCATGCTATGTAAAAATGTCAGAGAAAAACATACTGATTTTTTTTAGCCCAATTCTTCATTTAAATGAAAAAAACCACTACAGCTTTGCCACGGCCTTTTCACGAAGGTTAGCCCTAAAGTTCAGTGACATGGAGATGACAAGAACGAGAGTTCAATCATCCAACAGCAGCTTTAATTCATCTCATGTAGTCATTGGTCTGTTCCATCAGGAAAAGAGCTTTTCCACTTTTGCTGAATAGTGGAATAACTCTTTCTTTGACAGCTTTTTCTTCTTTTTCTCACTGACAATCACATCCAAAAATCTGAACTCAGAGCTAAAAATACTCATAGTAGCACAAAAAGGGGCAACAAGGGCAACAATACATTGCTATTCAAATGCCTCCCATTGGTTTCTACATTCAGATGATTTCATTAAGGATGATTAACAGTAGATTGTAGCTCTTACCTATACAGGGAAAGTCACCATCTGTAGCATACCAGCATTCACATCTGAAAAGGATATTGTCTCTAAAATGCAGCAAGATTTTTGGTTTTATCACTGTCCTGAGGCGTCATTCTGTTAGTGTGGATGACATGACATTAGTGTTAGGCATGAGGTTCAGTTACAGTCCGCTGATGCTGAGGGGATTGCATGGCTAAGCATGAAACTCTGTTCATTCAAGTCTAGAGCAGAGATCAAAGCAGAGGAACCTCTTATCTGCACCAAAAATGACCACATCCAATAGAACACAGGTGTCAAAGTCAAGGCCCGGGGGCCGGATCCGGCCCTCCAGATAATTTTATTTTATTGTTATTAAGGCTTCAGTGTTTTTAGCTATCAATTTCAGCATCTTCAGCGGTCAAATTCAGCTTACAGCATTCACACTAGGATTATCACAGGTAATGCTATATATCTAGTTCATAATTATGTTAAAAAAGTTAAGTTTTTAAAGTTTTAAAATGTAGTTTTAGATTTTTTAATAAATGTTTGTCCTGTTTGGCCTGTGACCTAAGGTGTGTTTTGGATTTTGGCCCTCTGTGCGATTGAGTTTGACACTCCTGCAATAGAATTTCTTGAAGAATTGTGTTGAAATTGGATGTGACATTAAGAATTGCCCTGAATATATCCTCTACATTGATAAAGGTGTCTCAATGTACATACATTAATTTAGGTTATAAAGGAAAAAAATTAACAGAAACTCTTGTTGTACAGATCTACATCACGTTTCTAAACTAGTTCTACAAACCACATTTTAGCTGTGGTGACTCATTGTCACTGGCTCACTGTTTCCTTTAAAACTGAGATAAAATACAAGATCTGCAACAAACCTGAGATAAAGTCCCCCACACTTCAAATAGAATTACAAATATAACAATTAACAGCTGATTTCTTCTGTCAGCGTTTTTAAAGTCCACTCAAGTCCACTTTAATTCCAGACCCTTCCCTGAGCTGAAGTGAACCAGACAGAACTCACTGTCCACTGGGAGTCTTCATGGCAGCTCCAAGAAATCTGTGGAGGGCACAAATAATCTGCTGGTGAAAGAGGATTCAAATGTCAAGTTTGAGGTCAATTCCACCTTTTTGTTGTAGAAAACTTGAGATGAGAATTCCTTGTGCTATTTTTAGGATCCAGATGACCGCACCCCTACACTGAAGTGTTATCCTTCCTGTGACAAAACTGGACAAAGGTGGACATGATTTCATGTGTGCCATGGACACCAATGAAAATCAAAAATCATTGAAAAAAAAAAAAAGTTCAGCGCGCTGTCTTGTGGCCCACACTCAACATGAACGTGCCTTGGATACAGACACAGGCTGGGACAGGATGACCGCTGATGTCCCAAACATCACAGATGGAGAGAGGCTCCAGGTGTCCAGAATCAGGGATGGCAGTCCTGATTCGGACGTTGAGTCTGATGGTCTTAGTGCGTCTTCCTGTAGTAAACAAAGGCTGCAACCAATACTATCGATGCTGCAATGGTCACTCTTCTCCAGCGTGAAAAGCTTTGGATAACACCCACCTGGGGAAACACGAGCAGGGTTAGGAGCTGTGGACTGTGCAGAAATATGACTTGTGTCAAACTCTAGCTCAAGAGGGCCAGTGTCCTGCTAGTAGTGCTGCCACAAACAATTGCTTTAATAATCGCAGATTATTTTTTCCGATTAGTCAACTAATCGGTTCATGCACAAACTGGATGTAAAGCTTACATCTTAACCATCATTAGCTTTACACTAACTTCTAACTAGATATATAGCATTACCTGCTATAATGCTAGTGTGAATAATGTAACCTGAATTTAGCCACTGAAGATGCTAGTGCTGATAGCTGAAAATGCTAAAATGAATAGCTAAAAACACTGAAGCTGATAGCTGAAATCAATGAAGCTGATAGCTGATAACACTAAAAGCTGATAGCCAGCTAAAATTTTAGTCAACTACCAAATTAGCCTAAAAAACTGGAAAAAAAGCCTAAATTGGCCAAACAGCTAGCATGCAGCTGAAATATTATCTAAACCCCAAATTAGCCTAAAAAGCTGAAAAAAGCCAAAAATTAACCAAAATAGCTAGCATGTAGCTTAAATATCAGCTAAACTCCAAATTAGCCTAAAAAACCTTAATAAATGTCAAAATAGTCCAAAAAGCTAACAGAATGACATTCTAACCTTCAACTTTACTACACTCTGACTCCATATAATATAAACTAGCTGATTAGTCGACTAATCGTGGCAACCTTACCTGCTAGCTATTCAGAACACACGTGATGACCATATTTTCACATACAGTAAAATCCATCATTATTTAAACAGAGCACCTGATAATCTGGAGCTCCTTGTGTATGGATTTATTCTGTTTGTGTTTACTGATACTAAAGCGATTGTCTGTAGTACATGGCACTCTGTCAAAATGCCTGCTTTTTATTGAAAAGTTGCAAACAAGGTAGGGAGATACAGGTATTGCGAATATGCTAATATGGCTAACAAGTAGCGTGTTACAAACATGTTATTCATGTGAGAGCAGCTAAGAAAGTCCGACTGACCGACAGTCTCATCCCTGGCCATTTTGTCTCGTTTATATAGCCTATTAATTAAAATTGCGCCTTATAATTTGGTCTGCTCTCTAACGCGGACAATACGATACCTAATCAGGTATGTGTATGAAACTGCAAAGGCAGAAGAAGCTGCAACAGGAACAGAACAACAGCACTCTGGGACCCGAGTTTGACCCCATTACTTAAGATCTCGGTGAAGCATGAGTCACTCACCCAGCCTCCCTGCTGCACCAGCCAAGAATAAAGCTGCTCTTTGATAACCTGCAGCACCCAGCTGATTACCGTTCTGATGTTCTCGAGATGGTTGGTGGTCAGTGCCTTTAAAATAAAGAAACAGAATGTAACAGTTTCCTTTTTGCTTGGATTGTCTATAAAAATAAAACTCCTTCATTCCAGATAATCTTGAGTTAGTAAATTTCCATACAACAGTCGGCTCACATTTTACAAGACAAGCATCGCTTCTTAAAATCATCCATCCATCTTCTTCCACTTTATCCAGAACCTCCGGGCCTCCCTCTGTACCTGCTTGAAGTTTTCCCGGATGTGGGAGTTAAAGACCTCTGACGGAGGGTTCAGCCAGACGTTCCCAGCAGACCATCACAGTACGTTGAGGTCTGCCAAGTCTTTCCGGCCTCCTCCGCCGCCAGCGAATCCAACTTACCACCAGGTAGTGATCAGTGGACAGCTCTGCCCCTCTCTTTACCCGAGTGTCCAAAACACACGGCCGGAGATCACCTGAAACGACTACAAAGTCGATCATCGATCTCCTGCCTAGGGTGTCCTGATGCCAGGTGTATTGATGGACACCTTTGTGTTCGAACATGGTGTTTGTTATGGACAAACTATGACGTGCACAGAAGTCCAACAACAAAACACCGCTCGGGTTCAGGTCAGGAAGGGCATTCTGACCAATCACGGAACTAACCCGCTCAATTTCCTCTCCATACAACCTCAGTTTCAAGTTTGGGTTCACTTTCCTCCGTGTGAAAAACACCACTTTCAGGTGCCACTGTCATTGCCCACGTGGGCATTGAAGTCCCCCAGGAGGACAACAGAGTCCCCCATTGGGACACTTTCCAGTACCCCTTCAAGAGACACCAAGAAGGCCGGGTACTCCGAACTGCTGTTTGGCCCGTTAGCCGAAACTACAGTCAGAGACCTGTCCCCCACCCGAAGGCGAAGGCACACGACCCTTTCGTCCACTGGTGTGAACTCTAACACTTGCCGGCTGAGCAGGGGGCTCACGAGTAAGCCCACCCCGGCCCGCCGCCCTTCACCATGGGCAACTCCAGAGTGGTAGACAGTCCAGCCTCTCTCGAGGGACTGAGTTTCACAGCCCAGGCTATGCGTGGAGGTGAGCCCAACTATATCTAGTCAGTATCTCTCAACCTCTCGCACAAGCTCAGGCTCCTTCCCTCCCAGAAAGGTGACGTTCCATGTCCCAAAAGCCAAATTTCATGCCCGGGGTTTGGGCCGCTGAGGCACTCGCCTTCGACCGCCGCCCAAACCACAATGCACTGGCCCCTTCAGAGCTCCCTTGCAGGTGGTGGGCCCACTGGGGAGTGATCCCACTTCGCTCCTCCGGATTGGACCCGACCGGGGCCCGTGGGAGAAGCCCTGGCCATCAGGCGCTCGCCGCAGAGCCCCAAACCCCCGGCCTGGCTCCAGGGTGGAGCCCCGATGACGCCAATCCAGGCGACGTAGCGGGATCTCTGGTCTCAATGTTCATAAAGGGGTTCCAAACCGCTCTTTGTCTGGCTTGTCACCCAGGACCTGTCTGCTATGGGAGATCCTACCAGGGGCAAAAGCCCCCGACAGCATAGCTCCTGAGATCACTCGAGCACTCAAACCCCTCCACCACGTTAAGGTGGCGGTTCAAGCATTCAGAAATCAAACATTCAGAAATGTTGACAGTCCATGAAAGAACCTTGAGATAGCATGTTTGCATTGTTATCTAACACATATGGGCACCAGAAACAAGTAAAACGTTGGGAGGCCTGATAAATGTCTGCTCCCATTTACCTTGTATATCAATTTGTAAGCCAGGTGAAAGAGAGCCACCACTCGACCCCAGTTGATCCCATCAGCAAAGATGCTTCTGGCTACTTTCATGAAGATCTCTCGAACGCCGTTGCCTGCAGCCTGGTTGATCAATCTGACAAGAAAAACAGACCAAATATGAGAAAACTGAACTGAAATTGGTTCATGCTGGTTTCAGTTCACATCGAGTTTCTGATATCAGAAGCACAATTAAGAAAAAAGTCATCCCTGTTTCAGGAGATACATTAGATATATGAGGTAAGGTAAGGGGATGGATATATATATGGATGGATGGATGGATGAGTAAAGGTGAGATGGATGGAGAGATGGATGGATGGAGGAGTAAAGGTGAGATGGATGGAGAGATGGATGGATGGAGGAGTAAAGGTGGGATGGGTGGATGGAGAGATGGATGGATGGTTGGAGGAGTAAAGGTGGGATGGATGGATAGATGGATGGATGGAGGAGTAAAGGTGGGATGGATGGATAGATGGATGGATGGATGAGTAAAGGTGGGGTGGGATGGATGGATGGATGGATGGATTGATGAAGGAGTAAAGGTGAGATGGATGGATGGATGGATGGATGGATGGATGGAGTAGGAAAGGTGGGATGGATGGATGGATGGATGGAGGAGTATAGGTGAGATGGATGGATGGAGGAGTATAGGTGGGATAATGGATGGATGGAGGAGGAAAGGTGGGATGGATGGATGGAGGAGTAAAGGTGGGGTAGATGGAGGAGTATAGGTGGGATGCATGGATGGATTTGAGTAAAATAATTTCAACATGATCAGAACATGAATAAAACTGCAAGTGTGTTAGCTTGAGCATATAGAACAGAACATTGTCTACGGATGTTGTCATAATCAGTCATATTGTCATTAATAACATGACCAAGATATTTAACTTTATGACACACTTCCAATTCAGTATTGCACAAATCAAAAGCAGGAAAATTCAATGTCACATCAGACTTGGAACGAAAAATAAGCAGAGCACTCTTACTAGCATTGTCTAAAACATCATTTTTAAGACCATAACTGGAACAGACATTAAAAAGTCTTGAAACTGGAGCTGCTGGAAATAAAAAAAACACTGAATCGTCCGCATACATCAAATGATTTACTCTAAAACTACCAATCATACATCCAGTATTGCATGCATTCAATTAGTTTGATAGATTATTGACACAGAGGTTGAAGAGAACTGGGGACAGTTTCCTTCAACAGTACCTGGTAGTGATGTTTGCAGTTATTAGTAGCTCACACCTCCTTCCAAAAATCAATAGCATTATTGTTTAATAGTGTCTTAGCCATAGAATTTGACCTCATTGCCTGTTCATTCTTGCAAACAAAGCGAAGACCATACTGCATATGGGATTATTTTAGCAAGGAAATTATGCATTTGAACTCAAGCAGAGCACATTAATCAGATCAGAGAGTGTTAACATATGTAAGGGATAATGCCTGACGAAGTGTGCAAAAATGATGTTTTGCCTAGGGTGTCATGCAGCCCAGGGCCGGGGGCACATAGTGCGATGATGCAATTTGTATTGTATTTGTCGGTCAGACAGAGGAGTTTTCTGGAACCAAAGACTGAACTACTTACCGCTGTAGCTCAGCGTTTCTGTTCAAGTCATCTGCTATCTTTAGCAGCTGCTCCACCACCTCTTTGACTTGTGGATCTTTCTGCTCGTTTGGCCTTCCTCCCAGATCCTCAGACGACACGTGTAAACCAGGGTCTTGTAAGTTTATCCTTTCAATCACATACCTGTGAAAGGTGCAGCAGTTAGCCGTCATCCGATTCTTACCCATGGTATGTTGTCTTTACACCACAAAGTGTAAAAATAGACATTTCATTTTACATCATCAATGTCATCTTCTGTTCAAGTACACGTTTGCAGCTGAAGACATTTTCTTTAAAGTGAGATAAAGCAGTTTGACATCCAATGACATGAAATCTGCATTAAAATAGCAAAAAGTGGAAGGATTTTTTCTAGATCCCAACGTAGAAATGAAAGACTGGCTTCAGAAAACTCTCTACTTCAGGCCTTGAGGGCCGGTGTCCTACATGTTTTCCAACCAATCTGCCATTGAAGCTCTTTGTTGGCCAAACAAACCTGATCCAGGTAATCAGCAGCAGATAGGGCTGGATTTCTGGAAAACCAGCAGGAGGCCGGCAATTGAGGCCTGGATTTCGACACCCCTGAAAGGTCTGTAGTCCTCTGCACTGTGAACCATGAAGGAGTTAGAGAGACCTCTGCTGGCATGAGCACAACCCAGCAGGATGAGGAGAAGCTTAAATCTATGGTGCTATAGGACAGTGGCCCTGACCTTTTCCAGGCAACAAACCAGGTTCATGTCAAACAATAAGTGGGTGTCCAATTTTCTTTTATTTATCCTCCAGTTTTCCTCAACTTTTGAGAGAAAAATGTATCTTCATCCACTGTAAAAGATCTGCAGTTGCTTTAAACTTTAACACGAGAATCCCTGGAACTTTCAGCTTCTGCTGCAATGCCCCCCTCCCCTTCTCAAAGTAGTGTTGTGATGATCACCTTAAACCATGAACAATGACTTCCTGTTTTCACAATGCAGATTGTCCGGTTAAAATGTTATGGCTGCTGACTCCCATTCAGAAGGTCATGGGTTCGAATCCCGCTCAGGAATAGTCCACATTAAATATTTGTTTTTACTTTTAT
>NC_050514.1:6932268-6937560 GCF_002922805.2 Oryzias melastigma
TGAAGATATTTTTTATTTAATTTAATTGATTTTTTCCCCCTTTGTAGGATCAATAAAGTTTTTGTATTCTTTTCCAAACACCAAGTGATAAATTGTTTGTTTATGACCACTTTTGGAACAAGCATGTTGTTTAACCAATGTATTTTCAAGTCATATCTCTCTTAAATATCACCTTGTAGGCTCTTTGTTTCATTGGTTGGTTGGCTTTGGCCAAAGAGATAAATTAGCCTCAAATCTTGTCTATTATTATGATGATGAGGCCTGTTAGCACTGCCTAACTTTAAGTGACTAAAAAATGTTCTATGTTTCCACAGGAAAAGCATGTTTTATTTACTGGGATGCACATCAAGCTGTTTTAATGCATACATCTCTTAATTTAAACTACATTCAAACAATATCGGGATACATCAGCACTTTTCACCACTGTCCAATTTAAGTCTTCTATGAAGAGCAAAGTTACAAAAAAATAATGGTTAATGTGAAATAAGCATTACTAAGGACAAAACAGCTAATATAAGGAACAAATTATAGCTATTATTATTATTATAACTATCTGTATAAAGAGAATGTGCTGTATTTTTCTGAGTATGATCATGTCTTTTTGCATAGTTTGCCCGAAGGAACGGTTTAAACTTAGGTACAACTTACATTTGATTTTTTAAAAACAAACAGCAACAACCGCTAGAGAGGACACCCCTCCAGGAAGAGTGTATTTGATGACACAGCAACGCAGAAGAAGAAGGTTTGGCGGAATTGTTCAAAAGTGTCACAGAGGATGACCATTCAATTAATTTAGTGATATGAAGTTCTATAAGTTTAGTTGACTTGTTGGCATGTTCTTTACGGTTATCTGAATAATTGTTCATACGTTCCGCTAATGTAATAGATTCCTCCAATGTTTAAGGAAGTTACATTATCATCAGTGTGTTTTGGTAGTGAAGCATGAATATATTCTGTCTATTATTGTTATCTATTCCATTATTATGATGTGCCTTTCAGGAGAAAATGTCAGTTTTTGTTTCTGTATTTTGTTGAATAAAATATTTCTCAAAAGTCCAACTTATATGTGTCTGTTTTATTTTTTACTATAAATTTTGTGGCTTCTGTGACTGATACTCCAAAGCAACTTTTAGTAAATACTAGGGCTGTCAGATTTGTCGCGTTAAAAACGCATTAATCTGACGTGTGCTTGACGCCGACAATTTTTTTGACGCATTAATCGCGGACTTTCTCATACGTGCCTTTCCATACCGCGCGCGCGGGCGTCCCGCCCTCCAACTCACCGGCTGCTCTCACACTAGATCACGGGCGGGTCTCCAAACACCGAGCTGCGAGCTAAAACCGGCCGGCGCTAGGACCTGGAGAGCTCCTGCACCCTAACCCGGCTCCGGTTCGCGTCCAGTACCACGTCTGGTGGTACCCAGTGTTAATTTCGTTGACGAAAAATTTTCGTCATCGTCTTTGTCAACAACACTATTTACCCAACGAAAACGAAACGAAAACGAAACAAAAACTCCCGCCCAGACACGAAAACTTTAACTAAATTGACAGACTTTTTTCGTCAACGAATAAAAACGAAACAAAAATCCTGATCGAAGATGATATCCAATCATAATGACTGCTGGTGGAGGAGGGCGGGAGCCAATGCGAAGCGATCCAATCAGAACACAGAGCCCTGCAGCCCACCTGGGAAGATGCTAATTCAATGAATTGTGTCTGTGATATAGGTGAAAAATGTCTACTCCAGGTAGAAACAGAAAAGTACATACCGGTATATGGAAAAATGTTATATTAAAGACGACCCTCAACAAGACGTGTGGAGCAACATCACAGGCAAAAACACCAGAAAACCTGATACGACGTTTGCAGACAAGCCAACCTGAAATCCACGGAAAGGTAAACATACAAACAAACTCGATTATTTCCAGCGTTCTGGGCTGAATCCTAATTCCTCCCGACCCTTCCAACAGTTGTTCCATTTTAAAGAGTTGGATTATCTGACATAGTTGTTTTAAGGGGTTGCTCTCGCCAAGCTAATTAGCGCCGGTACTGCGCGGTGGTGAAGCGCTTTTCTTGACGCGGGTGAAGCTCTGAAGCTCAGAGGTTTACATTTAAATGTAAGTCTGGCTTTATTGTTTAAGCATGACGTTTGTAAAGTTATAAATCGATGTTGTTGTGTATTTCCGAGCGCTAGCAGCCCCGCTGCTTCTTCAGTCACCGGTTTAATCTCCAACGCCATCACGTCTTACATGACAACATCGCCCTCTATTGGCCGGCGGTGGTATTACAATTCATCACACATGCTGTTCAAGCACTTATAACATGCTCACAGGTGTCCTGGACAGCTTACTCCCTAGTGAATGTTTTTTTTTTTAATGCATTTTTACGCTTGACTACCTCTTCAATACATTTTTTTAATGTTCGGACATTTTTAATAAGACAAGTTATTTACACATATTTACATGTGACCAGCACAGAATGTGATGGAAATTCATGTTTTGTCCACATGTAATACGTGCAGCCAGGATCCCGTTGCTGCATTACCGGCACGCATTTTAAGTTTGTGCAAGGCTGGATTTCTTTTTTTGGCCGCATGTATTTAAAATTAAACTTTTAAGTTAAAGTCCCATTAACTGTCACGCTCCTAAATGTGTAAATGTATTCTACACATTTGACCCATCCCCTGGTGGAGCCATGAGCTGCAGAGACAGNAGCACAGAATGTGATGGAAATTCATGTTTTGTCCACATGTAATACGTGCAGCCAGGGTCCCGTTGCTGCATTTCCGGCACGCATTTTAAGTTTGTCCAAGGCTGGATTTTTTTTCTTGGCCGCATGTATGTAAAATTAAACTTAAAGTTAAAGTCCCATTAACTGTCACGCTCCTAAATGTGTGAAATGTGTTCTCCACATTTGACTCATCCCCTGGTGGAGCCGTGAGCTGCAGAGACAGCAGCACTCAGGAAACATTTGCTTGTTTAACCCTAACCATAACCATAATCCTAACCTTAACCCTTTACTCTGGGTCTGTGCGACTAAGAAAAAAGTCTAGCAGTGGCTGCAGGTTTTTTTGAAAATTACGTGTGAATAGACACTTTCTGATTGGAAATGGGATGGAATTATAATTATTTATATGTATAGTATATAAATATATAGATTTTTTCTTTTTCTTTTTTTTCTTTTAATGTGTGTTAAGTTGTTGAAGCTGAATTCGCAGAAATGACAAGTTTGGAAAGCAAAGTGAAGTAAAATGTTTTTTTTACAAATTAGTAAAATCTTTGCGTGTTATTCATATGATTATACTTTGTAAATTTAATTAAAATGCATTATCTTTATTCTATATTTTTATCGACTAAATAACTTCCGTAATTTAGTCGACTAAATATCTACTGTAATTTAGTCGACTAAAATGTGACTAAAATTAATAGAATCAACATGACTAAATTGCGACTAAAACTAAACCCTATTTTAGTCAAAAGACTATGACTAAAACTAAATTAAAATTCTCTGTCAAAATTAACACTGGGTCGCACGTAAACATGCGCTAAAAACATTAGCATTAGCAAGTTACCTTCGAAGTTTGCTATGTAGGACGACGAATACAATTTAAAATCTTTTTGCATTTTTATTTTGGGGTATTTTATTAGAAATAACAAACAATGTGCCTAACATCATTTATAGTGACTCTTGTTAGCTCCAAAAGACATCTTTTAAAGTCCAAATACTCCACTATTTCACATAAACATCAGCCCACGGCTCCGACCGGAAACGACTGAGCGGTCAGAGGCTGAATGTGGAAGTAGATCGTGCATATAGCCCATTAGTTAGGCTTCGTAAAAAAGAGCACATCTAGAATCACATTAGAAAATTAGATTGATGTTTTTAGTCATTGTGCATGTACAAGTACAGAACAAGGAAATGCAGTGAGCCTCAAACTGGAAGTGAGAACAATAAGTGCACAATTTACAGTAGAATAAAGGCACAGAGAGGTGGGAAAAATGTGCAAATATGTACATTCGTATTATTGTCTGGGGTTCAAATACCTGAGAATGCTGTGAGCTCGCTGCAGACAGCATTTCCTCTGGAGGTCCTGTGATCCACTGGGCTGTATCCTCCATCCAATGCAAGATGTTGCAGTCCACAGCAGAGCTGGATCTGAACCAGACTGTTTTGGTCAGGATGCTCTCCACGGCACACTGGTAGAAGTTCACCAGGATAAACGGAGACAGGTGGTGTTTCCTCAGTGTCCTCAGGAAGAACAGACGTTGATGGGCCTTCTTAACCAGGTTGGAGATGTTGGTGGTCCAAGACTAGTCCTCAGAGACGGTGCTCCTCAGGAACGTGAAGCTGGAAACACTCCACAGCCTCTCATTGATGTAAATGGGAGGATGTGTGTCCTTCTTGATCGCATTATTATATATCACGATCCAAACGCACCAGTCAGAACTAACAGGTTCTGACAGTGTTTTGTTCCTGGAAGAGGAAGCAGACAGGATTGACCACTCTCCCTCTGATTTAGCTTTTATTGAGCATTAAAGGAACTCAAACCAAACACTGTCATCGTAAAATGAGTCTCTAAGCAGATTTTTCTACATAAATCCCATTCCGTCAGTGAAACAGCAGTTATTCATGAATTCTCATCTATCTCAATGAACTGGAATGAATCAGTTTCATTATCAATGAACAGTAATGTAGAGCAAACATCTCAATAACAGTCAAATCAGACAATCTCAAATATCTAGGTTTCTATTTCTCCCAAAACTATCAGAACTGCTGCAAACGTGGAGCTCTTATCTGTTTGTTCAGCTGCTGGATCGGAAAAAAGAGCAAAGAATCCATCCATCCATTCAAAGCTGCCAAGAGTTCCCTCTCCCCGGACACTTCCTTCAGCGACTCCGGGGGGACCCCGAGACGTTCCCTGGAGAGACTAGAGAGTCTGACTCATCTTCCATCTCTGATCATGCATCGCTGCAGGGAGAAGTCCTAAAAACATCAACGTGTCACAGAGTCAAGCGGAAGTGAAGGCGGAGCTGTTTGCCAACTGCGCGCGCGGCTTTTTGGCGGCACGCGGGAGCTGTCCAGTGCTGAAAAGCAGCCCGCAGCCTGCAGGAATGATCTGCTCCTGGAGTTCTCATGTCTCCAGACTGAGCTTTGTCCTGTTGCTCCATAGGAACATTGCAGACAACTCAGTAGATGTTCAGGCTTGAATTGAAAAAAGAAAATCCTCTACATACCGGAGAAAACGAAGCCGGGTCGATTCAGCGCATGCGCACTTCATCCTGACCGCCGCTG
>NC_050514.1:6949365-6951216 GCF_002922805.2 Oryzias melastigma
CAGCGGCGGTCAGGATGAAGTGCGCATGCGCTGAATCGACCCGGCCTCGTTTTCTCCGGTATGTAGAGGATTTTCTTTCTGCATTTCAAGCCTGAACATCTACTGAGTTGTCTGCAATGTTCCTATGGAGCAACAGGACAAAGCTCAGTCTGGAGACATGAGAACTCCAGGAGCAGATCATTCCTGCAGGCTGCGGGCTGCTTTTCAGCACTGGACAGCTCCCGCGTGCCGCCAAAAAGCCGCACGCGCTCGCGCGTTCCAGCTGCAGCGCAGTTTGCAAACAGCTCCGCCTTCACTTCCGCTTGACTCTGTGACACGTTGATGTTTTTAGGACTTCTCCCTGCAGCGATGCATGATCAGAGATAGAAGAAAAGCCTGGTTTGGAGCCGATCAGAGACTCGAACTTTGAAAAAGCTGAAACCACATTTTAGACTTTAGGAGTCCCAACTTTTCCTGCTGACTTGTAAGTGGAGTGGCGGACTTGTCACTTTGGGGAAAACTAAGAAAATGGTGCTGTCTGCAGTGATTGTATTATTATTTTAATCTTTCCAAAGATAAAACATCTATCCAAAAAGAATAATCTTTAGACAGTATCAGTATGAAGAATACAAATACAAAGAATACAAATGATTTAATAATAATAATACAATTTATTTTTAGGCGCCTTTCACGGAACTCAAGGTCACTGAATTTGGATAAAAGCACAAATATAAACGCAAATGTTAAGTTCAGTTCAAAGTTTAAAAAGGACAAGTGAATTGCAGTCATGAAGAGTCAAACACTGAAACCATATTTAAACTTTAAAGAAATGTATATCTAATATTCTAATGGCAAGACTGTAGTCTAACTTGTTGGCAGTCAGAGAGGAAGCAGGGTCAGGTTATTGTCAAATGAGAGTCAGCTGAGCAGCACCTGGGGAGTGTGCGCTGAGGTTTCTGGGAGATGTGTCTTCAGTGCTCTGGAGACAGCTCCCGCCAGTGACCAGAGGGTGAGACAGAATTCTGACTCCTGACAGACGGCTCCAGAAGCATATTCGTCCCAAACCAGGAATCGACTCCAGTCCTCTTGATGACAGCTACAGTAGGTACGTTGGAACCACATGATTTCCTGATTCCGCCGTTCCACTTGACCATTTGACTAGGAATGGGAGCTGGAGGTGAGACTCACGTTTATGCACAGGCCCTTGGAGATCTCTCACCACACTTGTGAGGTGAACTGAGCTCCACAGTCTGGACCGTAGTGCTGGAACACGTGGTTGAGGAGATGTTCAGCTGTTTCTAGAGCAGTAGGCAGCTTGGGCAGATCAGCCGGCAGGAGTTTGAAAACCCATCAATGACCAAGAGGATGGTGGTGTTACCTCTTGAACTGGGTAGATCCGTGATGAAGTCCACAGCAGTGTGTGACCAGGGACACCGTGGAATGGGGAGTGGTTGCAGGAGACCAGCCGGAAGCTGTCAAGAAGTCTTAACCGTTTGGCAGGATCCATTTTGGGTGAGTTATATCTGTGGCGTGAGCAACCTGAAACTGTTTTTGGTTAGAGTTTGAGTGCTGACCATACCTGGGTGTCCAGCTCCAGGCGAGTCGTGTACCCCTTGCCGATCATGTCCGGGAGCAGGATCAGCGGAGAGCACAGCGGGCTCTTCTGTCAGGGTGTCGTAGCGTGTTGGAGCCTGGGGGATGTGTGATGTGGAATTGGAGGTGTGAAAAGAACAAAAACCACTTTGCTTGCCGTGGGTTCAGCCGCTTGGCGGACTTGAAATATTCCAGATTTTTGTGGTGGGCTAGAACCAGGAAAGGCGGAACCAACCCTTCAGCCAGTGTCTCCACTCGGAGAACGCCTCCTTCATCACC
>NC_050514.1:6951281-6961328 GCF_002922805.2 Oryzias melastigma
ACCTGAAACTGTTTTTGGTTAGAGTTTGAGTGCTGACCATACCTGGGTGTCCAGCTGCAGGCGAGTCGTGTACCCCTTGCCGATCATGTCCGGGAGCAGGATCAGCGGAGAGCACAGCGGGCTCTTCTGTCAGCCTTTTCAGCTATCAGCACTAGCATGTCAGCAGCCAAATTCAGCTTCCAGCATTCACACTAGCATTATAACAGGTCATGCTATATCTAGTTTATAATTGTGTTAAAAAGTGACACTTTTAAAGTTTTCAAATTTGGCATCCTGCTAGCTTTTTGGAGTATTTTGGCATTTAATAAAATTTTTTAGGCTATTTTGGAGTTTAGTTAATATTTCAGTTACATGCTAGCTATTTTGACTAACCTAAGTTATTTTTAGTTACTTAGGCTAATTTGGCATTTAGCTAATATTTTAGCTGACTGTCACCTTCAACATCTTCAGCTATCAGCACTAGCATCATCAGCGGTCAAATTCAGCTTACAGCATTCACACTAGCATTATCACAGGTAATACTACATATCTAGTTCTTAATTATGTTAAAGAGTTAAGGTTTTAAAGTTTAAAACATTTAATTTTTGAGTGTTTAATAAACTTTTATCCTGTTTGGCCCGGGACCTAAGTTATGTTTTGGATTTTTGCCCCCTGCGTGGTTGACTTTGACACCCCTGGTCCAGATCCTTGTAGCTTTGTAACTTTGTCTTTGATCGTTGGCGTATATTTCTGTTGACTTAACGTAGAGGAGACTTTCCCGTTGAAGTCTCCTGAGGAGTCGATGGGTTCAGTTTGTGTGTCTGATGCACTTCAGTCTTATAAATACCCCGGAGCCTGTTACTTTGTTTTGCGTTGTTTATTTTCATTTGCAGAATTAATCAGACGGAGAAAGATGACTTTGTATGAAATAGATCAATGAATGAAGCAGTGGCGTAAATAAAACAAATAAAAGCGGTCTACAGAAATAAGCAGCCGAGCTCTCCTCCTCTTTCCAGAGAACAGGTGAGCAGGTGTTTATCTAACCTTATCCCAGGTGTGGCTAAACAGCAATTCAAACAAGGTGACAATGTGAAACATGCAAAACTACAAAATTAAAGAAATATAGAAAGCAACTTCATTTTGGCTGCTACAAAAAGACTCGGATTTGTTTCGTTTCTGGTTCAGTGGCCCAAGGGGAAGTGAGTTTAACCCTGATTTAGGTGAACATCAGTGACTCCATCTCTCTTGCAAAACTGAGAGAAACGTTTGATCCAGACACTTCCTGAGGATCCTAGACAGGGTCAGATGTGGGTTTTGGACCCAGGTTCTCTCTACCTCACTGATGTTGTAATATCTAGAATCTAAGCTTTTGGACATGTCTATTAACAGAACCAGAGTGGAACAAACTGGACTGAGGCTCCGTCTGTGCTGCAGTCTCAAAAACATGTCTAGCTATGAGGGCTGGGAAAGTCCTTCATTTCTCCCAGAACCTTCTCTGAGGGTGAGCCTCTCCTCCATTCCCTCCAGAATGGATGCTGTACTATGTTTTTACTATGCTTTACTACTTAATACATTTGTTCTGTATTTCTGTGAAGTTTAATTTCTACAGTTTGTTTTGTGTTGTCCAAGTCAGTTATTTTTATTCATTTGCCTGTTCACAGTGTGTGAATGAGTAATTCTGAGTTTTCTTACAGTTATTTGTATTATTTAGGTGTTGATTCAAACCAAAATGATGAGAGATAAAGCACTGAACATCATGCCCTGACCACCATCAATCCCAGCCAGCACCAGGCCCTCAAGTGAACCACAGAACCGGGTCAGCGGGTCAGTTAGACCGTAGCATGACTGTGGGGACTGAGAAACTGAAACCCAAACCCTGTCTGCTTACCTCATGATGATGAAGTGAGTTTTGAATGTAGCCCCTCTCTGTACTTTTTAAAAAGCTTTAGATTATCAGTTTTTTCATCATTTTAGAAAATTTGGGCAGAAACACCAATTTTTGGAGTTCATTTTAAGAAAAGTTTTCTGAAGGTCCTGATCAGGTTTTTTTCCTCAAGAGATGTAAAGCTAGACTGAACATGATCAGGAAGAACATCTCCAACAGGACATAGCTAAGGCAGTGGGATCAGTAAACCTCAGACCATCAATGAGCTAAAGTGAGTTTTAATTGTACTGAAAATGGACCTTCAGTGCTGAGTGTTGGCAAGCATGAGACCAACACTGCAGAGTTATTTCTTGTGGCTGATGTGAAAGTGTCCTCCTGTTCTACAGGAGCAGCGATGGTAAATATGGGATATAGACAAGCAGATTTGTAAAGTCAACAGGAGAGTCCGAAAGTGGCTTACAAGTGCGTATATACATTCTAGGTGTGCCAACAGTTGAGGTTTTATTTGTCCTTTGTTTGATGTTTGCATGGAACAGTGTTTGACCTGACCACTGACGCACGTGTGCAGCTCACGCCAGCTTTTTGTTGTCACTGCAACAAAACCGTTTTGTACCAAGTGGACCTCCATGGACGAACATCACTGAAGAATTTATTGTGTTGACAGATATATTTTCCTCTGTACTATTTGTTTTCACTCATAAAACATTCTAGTTCTAGTTCATTTCCATGGAGTAAGGAATCTGTTGAAAAGAAATGCATGCATAAACACAAAACTTTGCTTTGCAAAAATTCTGCATGAAAAAAATGTGTTTTATGTTTAACGAGTCTGTTTTGAATATAACTTCTTCACGGGTTCACAGGTCTTAGAGTCACGAAACATCGATTCAATAATAAAAATAAGACACATCTGCAATGAGAACAAACAGGCACTGATGAACAGCTAATATGGGTTTATTTTCTAGCATTACTTTAATTTTATGTAGATGTAGATCACATGTGTCAAAGTCAAGGCCCGGGGGCCGGATCCGGCCCTCTGGGTAATTCTATCCGGCCCTCCAGATCATTTTATTTTATTGTTATTAATGACCCGATGTTATCTTGTGCTTATTTCTAACTTGTATAATTTTGACTAAATATATTTTTATGGAGAGTAAAATATTGAAAGTTATTTAAGGTTTAAGTTGATTTATTCTGGAATAATATTCCTACATTTTAATTATAACATAACAATAAAACATAACATCATTTTTTAACATAACCTTTAGCTCATATATATATATATATATATATATGTATATATAAATACACACACAGACATTTTGGTCAGCAGCACATCGAAGTTCCTTTCAAAGTCAAATACTCCTTGTGTCAAATAAGATGCTCCTGCTGCAGCTGATTTACTTAAATAAAAAATGCAAGAAACTACTGTATAATGACTTTGGTGGACCGTCACTCTTTTTCTCTTTTACAATCAAAGATAAACATGATGTTGGTGTAGAACCCAGTTTTCAAAACAGATTTATAGGTCACATGGAAATGAGATTATGGTATACTAAAAATAAACCACTTTGACAGCAGAATAAACATTTACCATAAATTTACTCAGTTCTCTGGCATGTCAAAAATCTAAACTAAAAAATGAAAAGACCCAAGCTACTAACCCATTATTAATTCAATTTGTTTGCATTTCCCGTCAACACTAAAGAGCCACGGAGGAGTGAAAGAGCCGCATGTGGCTCTGGACCCTCAGGTTGCAGGCCCCTGGACTAGTATAAAGGTATAAGAATAAAATATGAATTTTGATACTTTCTGATAAGCTGTGAAGTTCACTAAGAATAAACAACAAAGTATGACTGTCTAAATACAAAAAAGCAGAGTTTGCATTCAACAAAGATTACAATTCCCAGCGAACATTTCAGTGTGGTTTACTTTTGGGCTGAATTGGTGGCCCCGGCTGGGTTTGTGGGCTAACACAGGTGGGCCCACCAAGGAACCCGCAGACAAACCCATCTGAGGCCCACCAGTTCGGCCCAAAAGTAAACCATATGGGGCTCACATTGAAACGTTCGCTGGGTCCATCCAGGTGACATTGTTTCGAAGTTGAGTTGTAGCACCGGGTCTAAAGGGTAACCAAACCTGAATCCCCTTTTTTTTGTCTGTTGACCTCTATAAATGGGGCTTTAAAAGTGCTGTCAGGTGGTCATTTTTGCACGTAAATTTGACTCCTCCACCTTTTTTCTTTACTCTGTTCACAAAACGAAGTTCGTAGTTTTCTAATTCAAAGTCAGCGTCCTTGTCGCTGCTAAACCAAGTTTCAGATATTGTTATGATGTTAAAGGAATGTTCCAGATTCTGCAGATAGTCCTTGATGTCTCCAAAGTTGGTGTACATACTTCTGCTGTTAAAGTGGATGATTGATAGTCTTCCTTCTGGGTTAACAGAGCTTTTAAAGTCATCTATGCTGTAACAGTTTCAGTCCAGATTAACAGTGGAAAAGAATTGATCAGGGTCTATGTCATCTTGCTGGTTGTTATCATTATCACTGAATATGTTAAGCTCAGGTTGCTGACAGTTCAGATCTCTCTGAAAGTCGTGCTCACAGTTGACTGTTGTAGAGATTGTGTTTTTTATCAGTCATTGTTAGTGAAGTTTGTCTCCTCACCTCGTAGACCAGCATTCATACTTCTCATCCATCTCTTGTTTAGATTGCAGTGGGTACAAACTTCTCCAGCTCCTCCAGGCTTCTGATGATGATGACCTTGGCTTGCTCAGGAGAGCCGCAAAGCTTGGCGAAGACTTTCCCATTAAGTGTCCAGGTGTTTTGGAATTTTCCAAATTAAAATAAACGTGTTTAATTCTTGAAAATATAGTCAAAAATCATCTGTTTGCTGCCATCTACAGGTGCCTTGAGGTAATACAGTTGATTTTTGTGATTGGTCAAAACATGTGAGCTTCAGAAGTCTGACATCATGATCTGCAGTTCCAGTAATGATAACTGTCCTGTTCCCCAAGCCCCGCCCCTCTGACTGGATTTTCACATTTCGGCTGTGGGCATGGCGAGCCAACCCACTCAGTGCCCACTTAAGCCAATGTGGGCAAACATAGTTGAGGCCACCACAGAAACCGTGGACAAACACATTTGGGGTTCACATTTTCTGCCACTTTTAAACCATATTTGGCCCTCTTGGCCTTGCTGGTTGAGAAGTAACAGACTACTGTTTAAGAAAAGATGGTTTGTTAAATTTCATACTAATCCCAATGTGGTCAATCACCACAGGCACCCCTGTCACCTTTACCATCCAAGGCTCCTTCAGTTCTTCCCTGAGTCCATGGCTGTTGTTTGGACATCAGCAGTTCCAGACTTCTGCTTGGTTCTGTATGTCTTAGCACAGATCAACAGTCTGGACCTGGTGCTATAAAGTCCCTCCAGAGTTTTAGAGGATCTGTTTCTGGTGTCGTTGCTGTGACAATAATCTCTGAGAATGTGCAGCGGCTGTAATTCATAGGGTAGAGATGGAAATGGTCCCTGTTGCGGGGCGGCTTGGGGTGGATCTGCAAGTGTTCCATGCACAACCCCAAATACACATCCTCAATGTAAATGGCTTTCACGTGTCTGGAAGCCACGATGAGCTTTTTAGGGAGGTCCAGAGACAAGATGTAGCCCAAACCCAGAGCATAGGGGGGATACGTGGGACGGGGGTACAGATCCTGAGGCAGGTACCACTTGGATGAGGGGTCTCTTTGAACAGTGGCTCTATAATCCACTCGACCGGTCATGTAGTTTGTCTTTGGAGCCTTCAGGAGCATGATGACGAGATTCCGCACATTGAGGAACATGTCTGAGTCGATCTTCATGGCATAGGAGGCACTGGAGCAGTATGAGTCCAGCCACTCAAGCATCACCATGGTCTTGATGGTTAGGTTCCTGTAGCAGTCCACAAAGTCGCTCTGGATCAGGTCTCTGTGCTGTCTGCTCTCACGCAGCAGCTGCCTGTGGAGCTGTGGTGCCTCTCCGGTTTTTTCCTGCCCCAGCAGGAAAAAGAGCAGCACCGTCCGGCCGAAAACCCGGCTCTGGCTACCCCAGGTGCTGCGGATGATGTGGCGATGAGCTCTGTTGTGAGGAGCCACCTGAACGATCAGCACCACAAACGGCTTTTCCTTTTCACACTTCAACGGCTCGTTTATCACAAAGTGGTACTCTGAGGGATACTTCACCAAATAAGGTGCAGGGAATTTGTTTGGAGCCTGATTTGGACCAGAAGCCTGTGTGTGGAGTTTCGCCCGAGGCTCCCGTGTCTTTCCTGCAGTCGGTGGCACTGACATCAAGGACATCCAGTCATCAAACTGGTGGACAGCAACAGCTGTTCTCCCCGCTTCATCAGAGACTAAATCCAGCTTTTCAATCGGAGCCATGAGTTTTTTTGAGAGGTTTTCCATCCACAGTTTGGCGTTGAGGTCCGGCATCACTGTCTTCATGCTTGTGTTGCACATGAAAAACACAGCTCCAGTCAGCAGGATGCAGAGGAAGTAGTGGCGCTGCAGGAAACACCAACATCTTCTGCTGTGTAGAGCCCGGCTACCATTCAGCATTTCTTCACTAGAAGACACCAATTAACATTCAATTATCATTTCATTCAAATTATCCACATGATTTCAATTACATAAGTGTTGATTCCAACTAGAGATTTTTGTAGATTGTATTCTGCTGGACTCTGAACTCTATTAGGAACTACTTCCTTTTTCAGCGTGACGTACCTTTGTGCAGCCTTTACAGAAGTCCTCTTCAGCGTGAGCGGGTTTGTTAACTTTTTCCTTTTTTCACTTGTCGCAGATGAGAAGTGTGGGTCCATTGAAGGCATCGGCTGCTCGACCGCAGTCAGGTGAGGGCTCACCTGTCCGCCTGCAGCAGCAAACAAAGTCGGTCCTGGATTCCTCCTGCTGATCAGGTGAGGGTGGCTGATGGCAGGAAAACCACTCCCTTATTTGCTCAGTTCTCCTCATAGCTTCAAATCTTCTGGCTGTTCGTCAGAGTGCACATGGGGGAGGGCGTATGGCCATGGGGATGGATTCAGGTGTATGCTAAAGAAGATGGAAATAGAAAAGGTTCCTGTTGTTCTTTCCAGCATGCCTGAGTCTTTCTATTCTTCAATGTTTGAAATGATAAAGAATCAATAAACTTCATTCAGGAAACATTAATGATTGTTGGGCTTCTTTGAAAGCAGATCATTCCAGTGTTATCATGAACTAATGTGCTTTGATCATAAACATTATCAGATGCTGCTTTTATTACCTCAAAACTAAAGATCCTTAATGTCAGCTTGAATTGTTCTTTCTGAACGTAACTTGCTAATTTCATGTTTTAGGTTATGAAAATGATTATGAATGAATACTTACATGAACATGAAAAAAGCATTATCAGAGTTTCAAGTGCTGCCAGAGTCCCACTCCCCCGATAGACCAGCTTCATTCCAAAGTGCAGATGATCCTCAAAGTCTCAAAGTCCACAAAGTCTTTAACTCGAAACACACTCCCTCTTCTTTTTTTAAACCTAACCCTCTCCATCTCTAAGGGAGCGCCCAGCCACCCCACAGAAGAAGCTCAATTTTGGCATTTTGGATTTAAAGTCCCACTATTTGTCACACACCTAGGTGTGTGAAAGTTGTTCTTCGCATTTGACCCATCCCCTGGGGGAGCGGTGAGCTGCAGACGCAGCCGCGCTCGGGAATCATTTGGTGGTTTAACCCCCCAGTCCAACCCTTAATGCTGCGTGTGAAGCAGGGAGGCACTGGGTCCCATTTTTAGTCTTTGGTATGACTCAGCTGGGATTTGAACCCACGAACTTTCAGTCTCAGGGCGGACACTCTACCACAAGTCCAGTGGTAAGACCTCATGGTTATAGGTAAGTGCTGGAACAAATAATTACCAATTAATTAAGAGATTTTCTTTTTCAGCTCAGCCTCCTTACAATCTTCTGGTGGGACCTGAAGGTGCTCTCACAAGCACAAAAGCTGGGACATCCAGTTCCTGCAGGGGGTCAAGGGTCTTCTCCAGCGCTTCCTCAATGCGGGACAGGCCCAAAACACCAACCCCAGGAAGCACCAAGGAGACTCAGAGTGAAATGTCTGAATCATCTCAGGATGAGGACCAAAGAAACACAGGGTCGTCCCCCTCAAGGCGCCGCCATTTTGGCAGGAATTGAGCCGAGGAACTGAATAGGCTGACTGCCGCAGTGAAGGAGGCTAACCATGGCAGACAACTGTTGCTCCCAAGATTGTACAAATAGATGCGGAAAAAAGAAAGGTACAATATTCCCTCTTTATTCACGGGGATCATGGACCAGAGGAATCTACTAATACCACAAGGCCGAAGGATGACTGTTATCGATCCATCCATACTCATCAGAAACACTCTGATCATGCTTTGTAAAACATTTATTAAAGAAAATTGGATTATTGCTCAGCATGAAGAGTTTCATTATCAATACTATTATTCAGAACAAAAGACAAAAAGTACTTTATGACGCAGATGAAGTGTTTTTTGTACCTCAAAATCAGGATTGCGTGCTTCCTCCTGAATAAAATAATAAACACTTGCTGAGGATGATAATTATTCTCCCCGATTTATCTTCTTCAACATATCTGGGTTTTTCTGCCGTTTCTGAGTCAGCTGATGGAGAGAGGAGCTCCTCCTCCTTCCTCGTTCAGCTGCTGTGTAGAGATCACCTCAGCAGTTCAACCTTCAGACACAAACATGTCAAACACGCGTCTTGAGTTAGAAACAGGAATAAGCAGAGGAACACTGTACGTCATTTTATCGCATTCCTAAAGATCCGTAGAGGAGAGCTAAGTGGATCAGCTCCATTTAAAGAGCCAGGAGCAAAACAAGACTGAAAGATGGATCCTCCAGCGGTCGGATTCTGTTAGTGGAGCGATTCTTCATATCACGTATGCTAGCGTATACAAAGCTAACTTACTTTCATTATATCCTATAATCCTGGTTCAGATTGATGCTACTGTAAAACCACAGTTCATTACATGCACTTTGTGGGGATAACAATGTAATATTTAAGTTAGGAAGCGCTAACATAGCAATCAAAATGTGGATCCTGAAATGATTATTTATCATCTAGAAAGAAGGAGTGATAATCCATAGAGTCTGGACTTTATTCTGTCTATTTTCAACTACCTTCCAACTCCAGAGAAGAGAAAAATAAAAATGACAATTAGACGCGTTAGTCAAACTAATGTTAAACAACACTCTGACCCTGCTGCTAGCAATGCTAATGTTAACTGCCTAGAATATAGCACTTACCCTTCCAGTGATGATGGAGCAATTTCTTGATTGAAGATTCCACAGCTGAATGTTCACTACAAACCCAGATTAAATCCATCTGTAACCCTCCAGGATTTTGTAGGACGATTATTGTCTGGATAGCATATCTGGGACGCTTTCTTCAGTGGAGATACCGTTACAAAACACGCCGGGAACATTATCGGGTCGGTAATATTAATGTTTTTATTCTTTTTTAAATAAAGCTCCATGTCATGTAAATTAAAGTGAGATGAATACTCCGATGGTTTGAAAGTGTCAGCAGTGGCGCTCACGGCGGCGCTGTTCATATTGCTGCCAAAATGGCCGCCTGACTGCAGGGAGTCATGTGGGGTCTGGAGTTCTCCCTGAAAATACATCTGGAAATGAATGTGGGTCCTCAGCTCTGCATGATCACATATTGAAAGCTTTCTTTTCTCCTCATTCATCAGTCTTTGAGACAAAGATTCTACCATTAAACTAACTCAAGTAATAACCTTTGAATAAATGACTATACATTTTCTCAACACTAATGAAGAAAAGTCGATCAAATCCAATTTTCTGATATCAAAAGTTTGTTCATAACTGCTGAGTCTCCAAAGAGGCTCATCTGTTATTTGTATTTGTAGCTTTGTTTCTGTGCAGCACTGGGTATACTCATACATAGAACACGGCACATCCACACAGAAAGATGATTCTGCTGTGCTGAGCGGGTCTGAACTACTGTTATTCTAGTAAATGTGCGTGTTTGTTCTGAGCCTGGGTTTACTTCCTCTGACCATAAAGTCATAAAGACTGAGTTCTGTAAACAGGGCCCAATCAGGCTCAAATTTTATTGCAGTTTTAATGACAACTGACATAAAAAAAGAAAGAGA
>NC_050514.1:6961466-6962841 GCF_002922805.2 Oryzias melastigma
ATTGCAGTTTTAATGACAACTGACTAAAAGTGACAACATAAAAAAGAGATACTGAGAGCTTGATCTGGGTAACTCGTGAATCTTTGTCCCACATTAAAAGCTTTAGCATGAATGCTGGGGGGTTTCAGTTGGTTTAGACCTCAACATGTTTAGATCCTGGCAACTGTAAATATCTTTTACTATGCTCTGCCTGTTGAGAACTATGGAGCGCTGAATGTAAAAAAATTAACTCTTTAAAATTAAGTAACAGTTTGACCACATTATAACATTTCTTTTCATATGTGCTGCCTTTATGCCATATTTTGTCATTATTTATCACAATTAAAACCATTATCTGTGACATGAGGCCATGGACTTTTACAGTTGTACTCATAAGTGTATACAACATAGAAACATTTTGGATTATTGGTCATTTTTCAAAGAATATTAATGATGACACAAAAGCTTTTTTCCACTCAGTTAGTGGTTGGATGAACCTCTTTACCCTTTTAAAACCATAATGACAACAGAAACTTCCCAAATGATCCTGTTCGAAAGTGTACATTCAGAAAACGTGCACACAAGCTGATACCAAAGTGTTTGAATGACAGGTAAAGGTAACCGTCCTCACCTGTGACTCATTTACCTGTAATCATTGTGTGTGTCTGTCTGAGTTTCTGGGCTCCAACAGACCTTTGCTGCACTGACACTTCTGGATCCGGAATCATGCGGAAAGCTAAAGAGCTGTCCAAAGATCTATGGGAAAAGGTAACTGAACTGTACAAGACAGGAAATGGATCTAAGAAGTTATCCCAGAAACTGAGATTAGTCAGCAGTGGTCAAACTTTGATCAAGAAGTGGAGAGTGAGGGATCATGCTGGTCACAAACATTTGTGGCACAACTGCAAGAAAAATCATTAAGGATCCAAAGAAAGACCAGAAATCCCTTCAGCTGTTATCCAGGACTAAGGATCCGGCCCACCAGGTAAATATATCCGGCCCTCCAGATCACTACAGTGATTCTCCTGCTCCTTTCCGTACGTTTTTCGGTAGGTAAAAATCACACTTTCAATGATTTTAGGTAATCTTGGTATCAAAATGTTCAGCTCGTTAGGACATTCCTGCTTGTACTTTTGAATTTCATGAACTTGAGAGTCATTGAAATATTTAGCAAAATATGCCCAATAGGAAATGAAGGAGAAATTGCACAAATCCTTTAAAAACTTTGTGCACTTTCAATTTTGTCAACTTCTGCATACTTTCAGCTGGAGGCACCATTCACGCTTTAGAATGTTCAGGAATTACTGGGGTTTTTAGGGTAATTTGGAGTATAGCTTTTACTTTTTACAACATGTTAGCTGTTTTTGGCTAATTTAGACAATATTCTAGCTATATT
>NC_050514.1:6962890-6972856 GCF_002922805.2 Oryzias melastigma
TAGGCTAATTTGGACTTTAGCTTATTTAACATTAACCTAGCTGTGCCAAATCAGAAATGTTTCCGGTTATTTAGGATCATTTGGAGTTTAGCTAATATATCAGCATTACGCTAGCTGTTTTGGCAAAATTAGACATTTTCCAGTTTTATTTGGCCTTTAGCTGATATTGTAGCAAGCTTTCGGCTTCAGTGTTTTCAGCTATCAGCTTCAGTATTTTTTTCTAACTATCACTTTCAGCATCTTCAGCTATTAGCATCTTCAGTAGCCACATTGAGCTTACAATATTCACACTATTATTATTGCAGGTAATGCCATATATCGAGTTTATTTTGTTGTGATTAACGGCCTGATGTTATCTTGCAGGATCATCACATTGAGGCAATTTTTCAATTATGATGATTGACAGATCAGTTTCAATGATCTATGACTTTCTTTTTATAATGTAGTTTGTTACATCACGGGGGTCTCATCATCTTCTCCTCCCTCTCACTCATGGTGCAAAAAGAAAAAATATGTTTCTGCATAAAATAGTTAAGGGGGAAAACCATTGACTGTAAAAAATACTGGACTTCTCGAGCCATGAGGTCCCCCATTGGAAATGCATTACCTCCACTCCTCGTGAAAGTAGGCCGCCGCTTTCACCGTCACTTCCTGATACGGCTATCGTCATTTGCAACCGTCTGCGCTACCCGTCATCTGTCAATCAAACCCCCCAGACGTTCGACGTCAGACCCATTAACGCTTATTGAGCCATCTGATTGGTCAATTTATAACTCTAATAACTTGTGATAATGGAAAAAAATCTTTAAAAAATTAGGATTAGAAAAAATAAGTTAATCAGAAAGCAGCAGAGGAAGAATGATTATTCTGATATATAAAATGACTGAGAAATAACTGTCTGTTTCTCAATGTAAGTCAATGGGACTTTGGCCTTTTTGGAACCCAGTGGTACTTCCTATATGGAACACGGAAGGAGGGGGGGTTGCTCAGTCCAGTTCTTATATACAGTCTATGGGGAAAACGGAGTAAAACATTCAGACAACAAAACATAGAGCAAAGAAAACTGAAGGATTTTAGTTGTTTTAGCAAAAAATCACAAATTTTATTTTTATTTTCATGCTTTGTTTGTTTTGTTCAGCAGCATAATCATATTTGGATATGGATATATCGCATGGAGATCAAAATCTTTTGGGATATTTATAAGCTTAATTTTTCATATAAAATGATGTAAAAGTAAAGAAAACTGAGTGATTAATTGTGTGGCCCTGCAACAGATTGGGGGCCTGTCTAGAGTGCACCCCACCTTCACCCAACCAGGTTAGGCTTGGCAAACCACGTGACCCCAAAAAGGCTATGGATGATGGATGGATGGATGGATGGATGGACGGACGGACGGATGATGGATGGATGGATGAATTACAAATCATCACTCATGACTGTGGAGTCACTGTTGACCCTCTCTTTCTGAATTGTTTCACCAACAGTCCCTCTAAACAAAATAGTATTTTAATGTTGTTGTTATTCATTTGTTTGTTTGTTTATTCATCTATTAATTCCTTCGTGTATTTTTTGTAACACTATTTGACTGGATAAGAGAACTCTCATCCAGTCAATAGCTCCTAATCCTGTCTTCTTTTTTAATGATAGAGCCTCTAAACGAAAACGATAAGCTTTATATAAATTTAAATGGTCTGAACGTGGAAAAAAACACAACACATTGAAAAGCCCGTGTTCAAATATAACTGTCCGTTCTGATTTGTTTGGGGCTGCATGACGTCGTGCGTAATGACGCAGGGCACCGCGGTGTCCGCGGCGTGTTACGTCATATCTTCCAACTCGACCGCCGCTTCCCGGCCGGCGCAGGCGCGCCTCAGGCCCGCCCCTCCCCGAACCGTTATCCGGTAATTACCGCGACTGTCCCGCTGAAGCCCCGGCGCGCTCCGGGGGGCCGCGGCCGCGATGACTTCTTGAAGCGGGAGGAAGCCTCGTCTGCCCCCGTTGGAGCGCCGGGACTCTCCGCTCGGTGAGTGCGGGACTTAAGGCGGGTTTGCGGAGTTTGGAGCCGCACGGGAGATTCGTTATGCCGGCTCCCGGGAGGGGGAGGGGGGGATCCCGCAGATTCTGCGGGGCTTCTTGTCAGATGTTTGATTCCCACTGTCAGTCTAAGTCAGTCAGAGAGAAACCCTGATCCGGAGTTTCAGCTTTTAAACCAGATTTAATCTGGATTTAACCCGCTCCGGTTTAATCTAACCACAGTCTGTGACCGACTGACCCCCCCACAACACAGCTGAAACCAGAGCCGGGAGAAGACGGCAGGGGAGGGGGGGCTCTGCTGGAATGAATCACCTTAGAGCGGATCTTTGAGATGAAGCTGGAAAAACTTCTCTGAGAAACAGGAAAACTCTTTCTGTTCCTGAGCACGAGGAAAGCTCTTCAGGATGGGGTTGAGGATGAACATGAAGGAAGTGTTGAGTGAATCTGGAACTTCCAGATTACTTCCAGACTGGAGGTAACTCCAAATCCTTCTGACAAGTCCTCAGTTGTCTGTGTAGACCAGCGGGGACCAAACCTTTTCGCTCCGGGCAGGGGCGTCGCTAGGGATTTTGGGCCCCCTGAAAATAATCTTTATAGGCCCCTAACAAGGTGGCAAATTTGCATTAGGGGCCTTTGTGGGCCCCCTCTGTCTGGGACCCTAGAATCAACCACCTTTACCCCCACCCTTTTCGATGCCCAGGCTGCTAGACAACAAAGGGTTGTAAAATTTCAAAGAAGATCCAGATGAGGAGCAAATACTTAGAGAAGGAGTGTCAAACTCAATCTCACAGAGGGCCAAAATCCACAACACACCTTAGGTCACGGGCCGAACTGGATAAACATTTATTGAACACTAAAACTACATTTTTAAAACCTTAAAACCATAACTAATTAAGAACTAGATATATAACATTACCTTTGATAATGCTAGTGTGAATGCTGTAAGCTGAATTTGGCTGCTGAAGATGCTAGTGCTGATAGATGAAGATGCTGAAATTGATATCTAAAAACACTGAGCTGATAGCCAGTTAAAGTATTAGTTAAATGCCAAATTAGCCTAAAAAAATAGGTTAGTCAAAACAGCTAGCATGTGGCTGAAATATTAACTAAACTTCAAAATAGCCTAAAAAACGGAAAAAGTTTAAATTAGCCAAAACTGCTAGCATGTAGCTGAAATATTAGCTACACTCCAAAGTAGCCCAAAAAATCTTAGTAAATGGCGAAACAGTCCAAAAAGCTAGCAGAATGCCAATTTTTTAAAACTTTAAAACGTAACTTTTTAATTCAATTGTGAATAATAAAAAGGCAGGAATATTATTCCAGAATAAATCAACATCAGAATTGAATCGATTCTGGAAATTATTGGCGATACCCAGTGCTAATTATTAAGGATAATTTATATAATTTTTTCAGTGTGGTGGGCCAGATTAAATAGGATAGCGGCCACATCCGGCCCCAGGCTGTAGTCCTCTGGTGTAGACTGATGTTCTCTGGACAGATCTTCTCTGAAGTCAACTGTGTGGTTCTGAAGAACCAAAGTGAGGCCTGAAGTGGGATGGGCACTATGGCACACCCCTAAAGAAAGCAACAAACCGAATTTTTCGGAAAAAATCACTTTTTTTTGTTTTGTTTTTTTGCATAGAGGATGAAGAAGTCAATATTTTTAGTAATTTAGAGTGATATATTTCAGTTAGCATGGTGTTCATGCCACGGTTATCTGAATAATTGTTCACTTGTGCATATATACAAGATTCCCACAATGTTTCATAACCATTGATGTGTTACACACTAGCGTGAATATTTTGAGTCTACTGTTATCTATTCTGTTATTATGATTTGCCTTTTGTTGATTTGGTTTGTTGTTGTTTCCGTATTCTGTTAAATACATTTTCCCCAAATGGCAACTTACATTCACTGTTACTTTTTGGATTTCTTTTGCTATATTATATTTGACTGCTTTGACTTATACTCCGGAGCAACTTATAGTCTGAAAAATAAGGTACGCACATTCAAAGGTGGAGCTTTGTGGAGTAAAATCTGACTCGGAGTGCACAGAAAGCTGCTCTCCTCTGCAACCAGCCTCCAGTGGTCATTAGAGGAAATGCAGCATTTGGTACTTCCTCGTTTTAATTAAATTCAAGAACAAAACTTGGTTCTTATAAACTTTTTTAAGGTTAAACTCTGGATATTTTCTGAGCTGCTCTTGTTCTAACGTTTACAGAAAACGTGAAGGTACCAAAGGCTGCAGTTCCTCAAATCTCCACTGGAGGCTGGTTGCAGAGGAGAGCAGCTTTCTGTGGACTCCAGGTCAAACTGGATCGATCTAACAGTCCCGCCCACAAGGATTGTATTTCTAATGAGCTACTGCCGTTGGGGATTAAAACACGTCCTAACCCTTGTAGGCATGTTTACCTTAAAGTGGGGTCATCTGGATGTATTTGTGGGAGGTGGGGCTTAACTCAGGTGTCTGTTTACAGGGCGGGGTCTGAGGCTGAGAGTGAGGTGATGGTGTTGGACTCGGGGGATATCTTCATGGATCAGGCTGCAGGTGAAGGTGTGGGGGGCTGGAATATCCAAACAACCCCCCCAGGTGGTCCCGGCGCCCCCATCTCAAAGAACAAAACAACAAAAAAGGAGAAGGTTTCTGCAAACGGGCTCCCCGCAGCAGCGAGCGCCCCCCAGGCGGCACAGAGGAGATCCACGTCACTGAGATGTGGGGGGCGGCCTGCACTACGGCGCCCACTCAGCCTGGAGATGACCTCCCAGCGCCAGCGAGGGTCTGTGGATCAGGGGGAGGAGCGGAGGAACCTTCAACCTCCCTGGCGCAGTGGGTCTGCTGCCCCCTCGCCCCCCCACCGCAGCCTGACCAGCCCCAGCCTGGCGGGGGGCGGCTGGATGCGGCGCAGCGAGAGCACCTGCTCCGTCAACTACCCGCAGTCGCTGCGAGCCGGGAGGGGACAGATGCGGCCAGCCACCTCCCTCCCCCACATTGCTAAGGGAGTGGTGCCCCCACCGCCCCGGCCCTGCCTGCTGGTGGCCCTCAGACCCCTGAACCTGGAGCAGGAGAAGCAGGCCTTCTTCCAGTCCGACTTCAGCTACGAGCCTCAGTTTGAATACGCACAGCCGGAGCCGCGGGGCGTCCTGGACAAGTACCGGGACGGGGCGGGCCTCTTCCTGGAGCAGGTGCTGCAGCGCCCCCCCCCCCTCTGTTCCTCACCACAGTGCACCTGATGATGATGATGACGATGATGGTGGTGTGTATGCTCGCCTGCAGGCCGTGGGAATCATGGAGTGCGTCCTGAGGAAGTTTGGCTCCTATGAGAACTTTGAGGAGGTGACGGGGGGCAGCGTACTCCCCAAAAGTCAAGTGTGGGCAGCCGTGCGCAAATACCTGCAGAAGGAGGGCTGCGTGGGCGAGGTAAGAGGCGAGAACATTTGAAGCTACACACACCCCCGGCACGAGACGCAAGTTAAAAAAACACGCATTCTTGAAAGCACACTTAGCCCATGGTGTTCAAACGGAACAAGCAGGGGGGGGCTTCTTCCTCTTTCCCTATTGTTTCCTTGTGCATTTCACCCACCCACAGTCAGAAGAGGTTCAGTGTGAAAGGGTAAAGCGGTGTGAATCTGGTGCGTCTTGCTCCTGACTCTTTCTGCACAGCTCTATTCTGACTTGCTGTCATAGAACAATTATTTTTCCTTCATGATCAATTTACAAACATGTTTTTTTATAAAGGATGCCATTCATACGTCCCTACCAAATCTAAGTCCCCGACTGGTCAAAGATCAACCTACTTTCACAAATGCGTGCTCAACGTAGATCCCAAGAACGGTCGTGGAAACTAATGTCGGTGATGCATGAATTTTTAAAAACATAAAACCAGTATTACCACGCGTTGACACACATTTTTCACTGAATATGGTGTTAATTTTCTACCAAACGTCCACTGTGAGCGTATATCAAATTCCATGCACGCAAGGAACGGTCCACCACGGACGCAGGACAGTCTCCACGGCGCTCCTCTACTCCAGCCTGTCCTGCGTCCGTGGTGGACCGTTCCTTGTGTGCGTGGAGTACATTCATAACATGCGTGGAGTTTGATATCTGCTCGTGGGGGAATTAAGGCGGAAAATTAACTTCACATTGAAAGTGGCCGCTTGACTGCACGTCGCAGAGGACGTTGTGAACGAGGCTTCAGAAGACATTTGAGGGGAGGAGTCTGATCAGCTGCTAGCATCACCTGTTCTCCGCCTGTGTCTGTGTGCGTTCAGGTTGTGGTGCGTCTGTCGGATGAGCTCCTGTCTCAGGCCGTTATGGTGGTGGAGAGTTGTCGTCCCACTCTGACCATCAACCTGGGCGGGGCCAGGCAGCACTGGCTGGAGGGGATGCTGAGGCACGAGATCGGTACGTTCCCACAGAAACAGAACTGGAGTTTTTAGCACACGAAGCTGATCTGTGATTAATCCTTCAACCAGTTTTTCTTCTGGTGAGTCTATCCCAGGGGTCTCCAACCTGCAGCTCCAGATCCACATGTGTCTCTTTTATCTCTCCATGGTGGATCCAAACATAAAATAAGTCATGGAGACTGCTGATCCAGACATGTCGACCGTCAGAGTCAGCAGCTCCTGATAATGACTGTCTAACCAAAACTACATAAAAAAAAACAAATAAACAAAGCCTGTAAACTAAGACTACCAAGATCCAAACTAAAATAACAAAACCCAGCAATGTAAGACTGCTGAGGAAAAAGAGGAAAAAAGAACAAAAATAAATAAAAGCATTTTTTTAAAGTAAGGATTACTCAATCATCATTTATTTAATTTTCATTTATTTAATTTAGATGAGTTAAATGTATAAATTGATGTCTGAGGTTCACATAGATGATAAACTATGTAGGTTTTTACATCCTGTTGACCTGAAGACGTCTTGTTTGATCAACTCTACCTCCATAACGAACAGATTTTATATAAAAGCCAAACTTTGTTAAAAAGTTTGATCTGCTATGAGTTAAAAGCACAAATTATCTTATTGCTGCACAACAATGGTTACTAGCTGTTCAGAGCTGCACTGAGATGATCCTGTTTGGAACAGTGTCTTTTCTTTTGAAAATTAGGTCATTTGAACTGTCAAACCTAAAATAAATAAATAAATAAACATTTTGAGATTTTGTTAGATTCTTTTTGGATTTTTGTTTTTGTTCGTGCCAAAAAAATAGACATAATTCATATTTATTATATAAAAAAGAAGGTCCTGAATGAAAATCCAGATGTCTTAATAAGTAAGACTACGCGGCTCCTTCAAGGTTTTGGTCAGTAGAAAACAAGCCCAAATGGATCTTTTACTGTGAAAGGTTGCAGACCCCTGGTATAGTCTACACCTGCCAGGTGTTTGGTCTGTTACAGCTGCTGCATGTCCGTCATGTGACGTCCGCTTGCATTTCTGTACCTTTGGAGGATGTGGAGAACAGCAGAGGACTCTGGCCTGCCGTCAGACGCCCTTCAGGTGGAGCTCCTGCAGACCTCCTCTAAACAAACTCAGGTTCTCCTCTCAGGGTGTCCTTCAGGCAGAAATGTGGGAGTGATCAAAGTGCTTAAGAGCGAAGAGGGAGGCTCTGTCTGCAGTGTCTGCTCTGGCCTCTGCAGCCTTGTCTGCGCATCAGAAGCCAGGACCAGGCCTAGCCCCGCCCACAGCAGCTTCTGTTCGCTCAGCAGGGGTGAAGCTTTTCTTCCGTGTCACCGCTCCTCATGATGGGATGCTTCTCCTCAGGAACTCATTATCTGCGAGGCGTCAACAACAGTCTGCAGCCGTGGGCGTCGGCCGACGGCAGGAAGCAGTTCGGCCTGAAACCCGCCAACCCCACGGAGGAGGGGCTGGCCAGCCTGCACAGCGTGCTGCTGCGGAAGCAGCCGTACCTGTGGCGCGCCGCGCTGCTGTACTACACCGTGTTCCACGCCGCCAGCATGAGCTTCAGCCAGCTCTTCAGGCACATCGCCCGCTTCGTGCACGACCCCGACGTGCGCTGGGAGTACTGCCTGAGAGCCAAGAGGGGACAGACGGACACCTCCCAGCCGGGTGAGTGCGTGCACGCACACACACACACACAAGTGCGTATACACACACACACTCGAGATTTGATCTTCAAGAATGACCTCGTTTTCAGAAAAATGCAAACATACGGTCAGATGACCAGTTTTGCTGCATTTCAAACAAACTAAGTTTTAATGTTTTTTTCAATTTGTGGAGCTTTAATAAAAACGTAATGGCTGTGAAACACCAAAGATATAAATGCAGATCTAGAAGCTCTTAAAGTCCCACTCCGATCATCTTCTGATCAGCTGTCCAAGTGTTCCCTGTGGTCTTTTAATCGTGCAGTTTTTAGCTGAAATGAGAAAACCTGTCAGTTTCCTGTCATGGTCTCTACGAGTGTGGATTGGCAAGAGTCTGGTGATACGACATGTATCGCAATACACAAGTCACAATACGATATCACAATAAATCAAAATATAGTACCAGAGACAATATTTCACTTTTATTTTAAACTATGATGATATGTATGCACTTTTCCCACAAATAAAGTTGTCATTTTATTGACATTTCTTTAATGATCAGAACATGAAAGTATGGAACTGTTTCTCATTTACAAGTTGCTTTTAACCAAGCAAATTCATGGTCCTTTTTTTAATTTCATTTAAAATAATACAAATGAAAATACAAAATGAAATTATAAAATGTAATGAATGAAACGCCCCTATCACCAAATCAGCAACACTTTTCTTCAAGCTTTTCTTAAAGTAATTTAGGAAATATTTTTTCAATACTCAACTTTGTCAGATTTTCTCAATGAAACATTGTTCAGCATAAAAAACTCATCAAAATTAAATGTGCCTTGACCAGTAATGTTTCCTAGGTATGGTTGAGAAGATAAAGTGCTCTGTTTGTAATGCTGCATTCACAGGCAGACGCGGTAAGTTTCAATGCTAAAGGGTAACTAAACAGGACATTAGGAGGCTGACTCCACTCTCATCCCAGATTTAAAAAAATAAATAAATAAAGGAAGGGCTGAGCAGGGGAGGTGTGGTCTGGATCTGTGATTGACAGTGAGGTTAGCTTGAGGTAACGTGGTCACTCTGGGTCTTCAAAATGGAGAGTGGTACCGAGCAAAGTGATGCCAGTATCTCCACAGAACTTTAGTGTGGAGGTTTCTCCTCCACGTTCTCCTGAGGCAGGTGCTCATGGTCCAGACCGAAGGAGACTCATGTCTGAGTGGTCAAATGATGCTCAAATCATGGCTAATAAAGGCTATTATAATAAAAAAAAAATCCAGAGTGAAATGTTCTGTAAATCCATCACCAGTTACCAATTACTCTCAATCTCTGTTCCCTAACTTCCATGTCCACTGGAAAGTTGTTCAAGCCAGTAGATTTTTGACCACGGAAGGCAAAACGTCTCTGAGCCATGCTGACAGAGCCAATGCTCAGAAAACTGAATTTTCTTTACACATGTCCTCCATCTTCAGAAAAATGCTACAAGAACCTGTTAGAAACTCCAAAAACACTATTAGTGTCAGAGCGGGTCTTTAAGGATGAAGTTAGCTAACAGTACCTGTGTTTGTGCTGCGTTTGATTGTTTGTGTGCACAGGCTGCTTCAGCAAAGATCAGGTCTACCTGGACGGGATCCTGAGGATCCTTCGGCATCGGAGAAGCATCGATTTCAAAATGCTGACCTCTCTAGGAAAGGTGAGTGTTAACATTCTAGTACCTGCACAGGTGTGAGTTGTCCTTAGGGATGTCCCGATCAGGTTTTTTTGGGCCCGATCCGATTTTGAGTCATTCGATTTTGTGTCATTTGATTTGCCGATACCGAGTCCCGATCCGATACTTTTGTAACACATTTAAAACATGAATAAACTGAATAAACAGATTAGTGTTGT
>NC_050514.1:6973516-6993048 GCF_002922805.2 Oryzias melastigma
TCATCTAGCTAGCTTTATTGAACTGTTTACATCAGTCTTCTGCTTGAGCTGCTGCTGTTTTCTGGTGATGACATTTTGTGATCTTTTCGTGACATGCAGACTTGTAGTGGAGTATTTATCCAGAATGATAAGATGAAATATAAAGCTCTGATCATAATGAGAATTAATGAAATATCTGATCCTGATCGGACAACAGCGTCCGATTTCGATCGAGTCTTCAACCACGTGATCGGCCCCGATTTCCGATCACGTGGTCGGATCAGGAGTTGTCCTTGCACAGGTGTTTTCACATTTGTCCCCACACAGGTGTCTTATGAGGATGTGGAGAGACTCCGTCCGTTTGCAGATCTTTCCCGGACCAGAATCCCTCACTTCATGCGGGACCCGGAGAAGTACCTTCATCATCTGGACCACATCGTCTCCGTCAACGAGCTGGACGACTCCGTGCTGGAGCAGCTGCTCCCCTGAGACTCCGCCCCCACAAAGCGGGAGGACACTGAATTTTAATAGGAGACGTTGTGCGGTCACACTTGAAGGGGGAGGAGTCTGCGCTTCACTGCATGTTTGCTGGTCCTGCTGCACACACGTACCTCAGAAACCAAACGCCATCCATGTGCGCTTCTCTGTGCACTGCTTCACTGCTTCAGTCTGCTTCACTCAGAGCTCACGATTGTCTGGTTTCAGCTTTATGTTGGATGCCTTAGAACTTCTGTTTTCTAACATGTTTAAGAAGAATCCTCTCATATCAAGTGCCAGACGTCCACAGGTCTCACCTGAGCTTCAGTCTGAAGATGTAGCCGTCAGAAAAAGGGTGTGGGGGGGCAAGTCTGTGACTGCTAAATCCCTAACCCCCCCCTAAAGAAGTGCTGACACTAAACGTATAAATATGGAAGCTACTGAGCATGCTCAGTTAGGCCTGAACTCTACAATGCTTCAAAACATTCAACTTCTGATCACATAAGAGGCTCTGGAAAACTCCTGGAGAGTCATGTGACCCCCCCAGACCGGCCTCTCTTCACAGACATCCTGCAGAGGTGAGGGGGTTGAAGTGTTGTGGCTGTGCCTTTGCTGTGTGGATCTCACCTGTGAGTTCGTCAGCTGCTCTTTGCTGCGTTTCATACTGAAGATGTCACATGATCTGTTTCAGAACCACAGGTCAACTGTGACCTTAAACAGTACTTAATGCTGACCTGTTTGATTCCTGTAAGGCAGATGGGGGGGTGGTCCCTGCCCCCCTCCCCGAAGAAAAGCACTGCACAGTCCATGTAGTAGAATCATTATGAATTTATGGTTTATGTATTGACTTAAATGCACAAATCTCCTCAGAGCCGTGGTTACTTCCTGCAGGCGTCGTAGGGGGGGGGGGCTGTGGAGGGCGGAGCTTATCCCTTCATTGTGTTTAACCTGAGGGAGTGAGAAGCTCTGCTGTGCGATCCCCTTAATGTCCTCAGGACGGCGCTCCTCCTGCAGGTTTAGGTTCTACCTTCACTGCACAGAGAGAATCCTGGAAGAACTGGGTTCTGTCAGTGACAGGAGTTCCAGGAACCGGTCAGCAGGCGCTGGACCCTCTGTGCTCAAACGCTTTTAATCTGTTGCACCAAAAAGGATTCAAATCTACGTTAGCATTCTTATTTATTACTGCTGAAATGCAAAGCAGCGTCGACACCCGATGAGTGAATTGTGAATGGATGTTTGTGTCTGTTCCTTCTGGACCTGGATTGTCGGGCATGGCAGCTTTGCAGTGGTTTTTAAATAAATGTCTTTCATATTTTGACTGTTGGTGGTTATTTCACACAGAGCTGTGAACACGACTGGCAGTCAACGTTTCTGCTGCCATCATGCTGACACGTTTCATCACCCCTGAACCAGGTGCCGTTCAACAATGACTGTATATGAGAACTGGACTGAGTGACATCTCTTGTTCCATACAGGAAGTACCTGGTTCCAATAAGCCAAAATCCTATAGACGTCTATATAGAAATAAGCAGCTATTACTCCTTCTACTAGCCAGAATAATCATTACTCCTGATACTTTTCTTTACATGTTCTTCATAATCCTCATTTTACTCTTTTTTTCTTTAGCCTAAACAGCTAGCATGTAGGTGAAATATTAGCTAAATTCCAAAATAGCCAAAAAAATCTTTGTGAATGCCAAAATAGTCCAAAAAGCTAGCAGAATGCCAAGTTTTAAAACTTTAAAACCGTAACTTTTTAACATAATTATAAATAATAAAAAGGCAGGAATATTATTCCACAATAAATCAACTTAAACCTTAAATAGCTTTCAATATTTTTCTCTCCATAAAAATATATTTTGTTAAAATTATACAAGATAAAGATAAGCGCAAGATAACATTGGCCATTAAGAACAATAAAATAAAATGATATGGGGATCCGACCCCTGGGCCTTGACTTTGACACACGTTTGCTGGAGTGTTTCTTATGATGCAACAATACATCTTTACAAAGAAGTGAAACATTTGGGACACACCAGTGTGTGAATGTGTGTGAATGGGTCTGTGACTGTGAAGCGCTTTGGGCCCTCGAAGGAGGATAGAAAGCGCTACACAAGTACACGCTATTTATATCTATTTTGATTTATTTAAAACCTTTTTTTTTTTCAGTTTTCCAATGATCACAGTGAAACCTTTCAGTTGGCTCATACTAAGCGTGGTGTAATGTCATGAAACAGAAGAACTAAATGCTTTTTAAATTTTCAATATAGACACACTGGTATGATGTAGGGATGCAACCATTTGCTTTCCCCACGATTCGGTTTAATGGTGTATTTTAGGGTTCAGGTTTAGACTGAGAATTGCGGCATTTCTAATCCCAGAAATTCTGAATTAACTGCTTTTATTCCCTAAACCGAATGGTACAATCTTAGCACGCAAATTCCATCCCTAGTAGTTGCCATAGAGACGTCGACTCAGACTGACTGACCATCGCTGCTCACTGACGTTATCTGACTACATTATGGCAGTGGTTTAATTGATTCCATTAGGCTGGTACCGAAGCCAAAAACGGCCTGCCCCACTTTTTTTATGTTGTTTTCTTGTTATAACAAGATAGTCAAGAAACGAAGAATGAAGCGTCCCCCTGTCCTTGTCCCGCACGGAGTTTATCTGTTTTAAGAATATTTAGTTTGTGGTTAACAACCAGGTCCAGCCCTGGGTATAAGAAACCTAGGGCACCATCTGCAAGAGAGGGGGGGCAAGGATTTTTTTCTACAGTGTGACGGTTTAATAGAAGCAGTAATTTTCTGTAAAATGTTTAAAAAAAGTAATAATAATAAAAAAAAAACAAATAAAACTGCTCAAAAAATTTGACATAATCAGTAATTTTGCCTGGTGGTGCACACAAATCACGTTTGGCCTAGGGCACCATGCAGCCCAGGGCAGCCCCAGTTTACAACAAAAACAGCAGAACACTCCACAGAAGTTGTTTTTAGTTTGTTTGATTTATCAATGGATCTTTGCTCTTTAAATGTCTTCATTCCGTCTCATGTACCAGCCCCCACTCCCTTTATTTATCCCAAATCCCTGAACAGGTTGATTGACAGAACCCAGACTGCAGAGAGTTTCTGCATGGTGCATTCACTGAGCTCCGGACATCAGCAGCAAAACAAAGCAGTTTATTAGATAAAACACCAGAACTGATCTATATATAATTTATTAACATTTTTTCTGAAAAACTGTTTTTTTTTTTTGGCTGCAGATTGTATAAAAATAACAAAAGCATAGTAGCAGACTGAGTTGGGCCGACTGGCTGTTTGGGTCCATTAATGTCCAGAGTTCAGTGAACGCATCATGCTCAGATTCTCGTCGGCCCTGAATTCTGTCAACCTGTGAAGTCAGTGAAGTCAAACTTGTGTGTCTGCTCCAAGCAGCTCTGCTGCGGTTTTAGGGAAATAAAGGGAGGAGGGCTAATGCATGAGATGGAATGAAGGCGTTTGAGGAGCGTAGACCCACTAATAAATAAAAAAATGGACTAAATACAACTTTTGTGGAGTGTTCTTCTGATTTGTTGTTAACCACAAAATAAAGAGACTTTAAACAGGTGAAAGTCTCTGCGTCTCAGTGTGAGAAAGGGGACGGCTCATTCTTTGTTATTATCGCGTTATAACGGGATAACGAAGTTCACTTTCTTCTTATAATAAGTTGTGATATCTTTTTCTCTTGATAACGAGATATTGTTATCAAGAGAAAAACGATAAAAAAAAAAAGTAGGGCAGGCCGTTTTTGGGTTCTGTAGGCTGGAGTCTAAGTCAACTATTTTCTATGGATGACATCACACTCAGTCCATATGTCAGATACAGTCAACGGTTTTGTCACGTCTCGAGTTAGCTGTGAATCCAAACACAGAACTGTAATCTGAAAGGGTCAGAAACCGTTTCGTGGTTGGCTTATCCGAGTAAGTTTCTGAGTTGTCCAGTAAATCCAGAAGCATGTGTCTTAAATAAAAATGTTTTATTCTCATAATATAGCTTTGTTCTATCAGCAGAAACCACCTCCACGTCACTCAGTGCTAAAATATGGAGCCTCTTCAGCCTGGAGCTGATCCGTCAGCAGTCACTGAGCTCGTCTGAAGGGTGGGGGGTGGATCAAGCTCTGGTGGGGCGGGGCTTTAGTCCAAACATGTTTGCTCCGTATGGCTGTTGGTGCGGAGGTCTCTGCAGCCAGAAGGTCACAAGTTGAGGTAAAAAAGAAAAAGGAGGATTCTTCCTGAAACAGAGAGCGTGGGAGCAGCTGAGCATGGAGCCACAGAGCAACACGACCAACCACATGTTGGTCGCAGCAGCGCCACAAAAGCCCGTCATTACCTCTGGGGGGTTACCTGCTCTCTGGTATCATGTAGCGTTGGAGCTGCTTATTGCCTTTGTGCCGTCTGTGTTGGCGTTCGCCTGTTCTTTCACCACGGGATCTGGGGAGAACAAGCGTCACAGCTGACGGACACGTGGGGGGGTGTGGTGCACACGCTCAGTTCAGCTGCTCACAGAAGTACTGGTGCCGCATGGCCTCCGCCGCCGTCAGCCTCTGCTGGTGGTCGTATCGCAGCAGCTTGTCCAGCAGGTCCAGAGCCTCCGGACTCACCAGGTGCTGATTCTCTGACTGGATAAACTGCTCCCAGCGTTTCCGCGTCTGCCTGAAAACATGGGTTGGGGGGGGGGTTCCTTCCAGGTTAGGCTCACACCTCAGGTGATGAATGTTAGAAATCTCAGAACAAAGCATCTCCATTCATCTGTGAAGGTTTCAAGTTATACATAAAAAAAAAAAATCACATCAAACTCCTTCATTACTGTCTTTGTTGTTGTTTAAATAAAGGTTTTAGTTTAAACCCAGTTTTTTTCCAGGACCTACTTTGGCGCCACCTCCTGGAGAGGCTGCAGCATGACAGGAGTCACATGATCATAAGGTGTGAGCGTGTGCAGGACTCACTGTCCGAGGAGGTCTTTGAAGCGAGTGTCCAGTTCTATGTGATACTTGTGCAGGTAGCCATACAGCTCGTCGGTACCGAGGACTTTGGCGATGCGGACCAGCTGCAGAGGAGGAAGGTGAGGTTCAGTTAGAGGAGTGGAACATGGGCAGGAGGGGGCGTGGCTAAGATAAAACATGTATGTGGGCATATGCTGGGTTTGAGTCAGCGTTCTTTTCATCACTCTGAGGAAGATACTGAATGCATTCTCTGAAACATCTCCGAGATCTCTGATGAATGATTATGGGATAATTACATATAGGTGTATGTCTTTTTAGAAAAGTCTGCTTGTTTGACTTCTAAAGTGTGGAAGGCAGACTGAGGTGAACAGGGTTCCTGTTAGTCAGCATGGGTAACCAAACAAAGAACCGAAGTGGACGGCTCACACAGTGCTCTGCATTTCAACTGACTGAATACAATAGTTTGGAGACGAAGCTCCGCCCCTTGACTGCTGTGTAACTTCAGCTGACGAAGCTAAACGTTTCAGGGTGAAATGAGCTGCCGGTTTCCTGGTGTGAAGCAAAACCTCACCAGACGGCGTGGACGGGGCCTCTCACCTGGTCATAGTTGTCCTGACCGTGAAAAAATGGCTCCTTCAGGAAGATCATGCTGGCCAACATGCAGCCTAAACTCCACATGTCCAAACTGTAGTCATACATCTGCAAACAGGAGGACAGTCAGGCCCGGCTGGCTTTGGGGCTCAGAGGTTCAGAGCTACCCTGAACGTGTACCTGGTAGTCCACTAGCAGCTCGGGGCCTTTGAAGTAACGGGACGCCACCCTGACGTTGTATTCCTGAGCGGGATGGTAGAACTCAGCCAAACCCCAATCTATGAGGCGGAGCTGCAGAGGAAAGCAGCCTCAGTTTTTGGGGACAGTGAAAACAGCACAGAAACTACAAGACATCGTCTTTGGTGCATGTTCCAGGTCTCTGCAGTAAAAACCTTCAACCCGTCTGCGCAGGCCTGCCCATGACTCCTGAGCTTAAAGGGTAACCAAACAGGGAAGTTGGAGGCTGACTCCACCCACAGCCGAAATGTGAAAATCCAGTCATTACTGGAGCTGCTTATCATGATGTCAGACTTCTGAAACTCGCATGGTTTGACCAATCACACATTTCAGATAAGACCTCGATTCAACCTGTAGGGACAGCACGAAGACAGTTTTTGACTATTTTCAAAAATAAAACAATTTTACTTTAATTTATAAAAAATGTGGTAATTATACCAACAGACAGCACTTTTAAAGCCCCATTTATTGAGGTCAACAGACCAAAAAAGTAGAATTAGGGTTTGGTTACTCTTTAACCGCTCACAAACAAACCCTCCGACAGCTAAGCCGAGGGCGTGAGCCACTGGGCGCTGCGTCCGCACGGTTTTCTGTCATGACTTGGCCGCATTACCTTCCTCAGCTGGTGGTCAATCATCACGTTGTGGGGCTTCACGTCTCTGTGCATGATGCCCATGCTGTGGCAGTAATCCAGAGCCTGAAAGAAAAAGCAGACCTGCGTTTCCTCCTCTGAGCCGCAACAATCCCAGCTGAAGGCCACGCTGTCGGGACAGAACCCAGAACACGGGTTTCATGGCACCGACCTCTGAGCTACAATCACCAGTGACTGTTAAGCTGTCAGGTAGAGTTCTAGAGACCAGAGGAAAAAGCAGGTACAGAACTTGTGATAAGTTTAGGTCTCTTCATGGTTAGAATAATGCCCTCTGTTTGTTTATTCGTTTGTTGTGGCTTTGTTTGTCTTTGTTAGGAAATTCTAAATGCATCTAAACCTGTCTTATGGTAGTGGGGGGATTGTGAAGGTCTTGCTTTCACTTGATGACCCAGTTCTTAACAAAGCTATTCTTGGCTCCACCCCCCACCCCCCAGACCTATATGCTCCCAGCAAGCTAAGGAATCTTCTGAACTGAACTGAGCCAAACTAAACTGGACTTTAAACTTCACATATGAGAGAAATTACACTGAAGTCAGTCGAACTAGAGAATCAAAAATGTCATTTCCATGAGGCATGGAGATACATCACAGTTTAAGGGACTTGCTTATATATACATACGGCAAAACCAATAAAAAGTATCTGTCAATCTTTGATTCTGAAGTTAATTTCACTTTAAAAGGCGAGTTTGCTCGGTGATGTTCAACTATTGGATATTTAATATGACTCTTCAACTGACTGAGACAGAATTTTAAAATGAATCCAGAAATGTACTTTGATTTCTACAGGAGCGGAAAAAGTGGTTTTAGTGACAGAGGTCAAAGGTTTCCCGTAAATCTTTAGCAGGTTTTCACTATACTGCTGTTCTGGTCCATTCTTCCATGCAGATCTTCTCAAGAGCTGAGATGCTTCAGGGCTGTTGCTGAGCAACAAGGACCTTCGTCTCCCTTCCAGATACTCTACTGGATTGAGGTCCAGAGGCTGGCTGGAACACTCAGGAACCTTGAAATGCTTTTTATGAAACCAGTTCTCGGTTGCTATGGTGATGCGTTTGAGATCCCTGGAAGATCCAGTCCTGTTTCATCCTCAATGTTCCTACTGATGGAAAGTTTACAGCTGTGGTCAGAAGTTTCCATACACTTGTAAAGAATAGAATATCATGACTGTCTTGAGTTTCCAGTTATTTCTACAACTCTGATTTTTCTCTGATAGAATGACTGGAACAGATACTTTAATGTCACTGAAAACGATCCTGAAGTTTGGTTCTTTTATGACTTTATTAAGGGTCAACTGAAAATGTGACCAAATCTTATGGGTCAAAAATATACATACAGCAATGCTAATATTTGGTTACATGTCCCTTTACCATTTTCACTTCAATTAGCCACTTTTGGTAACCATCCACAAGCTTCTTTTGACAGAATTGGTGCAGTTCAGTTACATTTGCTGGTTTTCTGGCAGTTTTGTCATCAGCATTTGTAGTCATGAGTTTGAGTTCTTCTGTTCTGTAAAAAAGGTTTTTGTGTTTAAACATTTCACTTGAAGCTTTTGCATGGAAATGCAAAGTTGTCTGATTTCCTATTATTAATCATTCATTTGTTGTTTAGGTTTTGTTCATGTAATACGTTTTTTTAAAGAGATTATCTAATGACAGTAAAATAAACTCGTTTTAAACAACTCCTGACATGACACTAAATTAAGAGACCTTATGTGTTTTATCAATCATCCATCATGCACACATGTCAGTGTCAGTGAGTGAAATGATCATCTCATCTATTGTCAGAAAGTTTTATTTTATTATGTTTAAAACACGTTTTTATTCAGGTATACTGTTTCGTTGTGACTTTACACCCCTGGCCCCCCTACAATGTGATTTCCTGGATGTTTTTAAAATTTTGTTTCTCACCATTGAAGTTAAACTGTGATGAACATTACAGACATGCTAGTGTGTATACATTACATCTAAAATACATTATAAAATTGCATTTAAAATATTGGTCCATCTCTGAAAAGGCTGGACAATACTAGATTATACTCAGTTAGATTACACTAAACTGAAATGAGTTCAACTAAAAGAAACTTTTCATTTATGGGGTTTGCTCTTTCAGAAATGGGGACCTCAACAACTTGAAACTTGAGCTTTGGGATTTATGAACATTTTTACTTTTGCATCCTGTCAAGAAACAAAAGTCGCAATACTATTTGATGTTGGAAATGTCTTTAAAGTTGTCAGAAACTGAAACACAAACTGCCCTTTCTCGTCTGCCCATTGGTTGTTTCAAAGGAGAATATTGAGTTTGTGATGGTAAATGGCTTACACTTGTATAACACTTTTCTACCTTCCTCGAAGGCCCAAAGCTCTTTACAGTCACATTCACACGCTGCTGAACACTGGTGCCAACCGGCAACCACGAGGAGCAATGTGGGGGTCAGTGTCTTGCCAAGGGACGCTTCGCCACATGGGCAGACAAGGCAGGAACCTGTGATCTTCCAATCACAGGTTGACTGTCCTAGCGCTGCACCAACGACGCCCACAATTAATGTTAACATTAACGGTCTGTTTTAACAGCTGAGACTTAACTCATATTTAAAGCCCTAAGATTTAAAGTGGGCGAGCCAAAACTCAGCCAATGACCTCCTCTGTGCATCGTTTCTCTGTTTTTTGTATCCCGTCACAACAGCAGAGAACACTGAGGTGAAGCTCAGCCTCTGGGTTTATTGTCAAAGACATTAATTTCTGTTTATGGAAAAATATCCAGAAAACAAGAGATGCTTTTGTTGTGACACTTTCTGTCCAATCAGTGGCCTGGTGTCTGATGATGCAGTAATGGTTGGAACAACAGCCTTAAGAGCTCAAATAAAGTACAGAATGGAAACTGCATCGAGCAGACAAACAGAAGAGCGTGAAGGACAGAGAGGATCATGGGAGAGAATGCAGATTTAGCTGAATCAACAAAATAAAAGGATTTTTTTTTCTTTTTCCATAAAGAAAGCACCTTTCCTGTTAGTCTTAGTGAAAGAGTTCACTGTTTTAACCAAGAAGATCCAGCTTTGATCAGCATGAACTTATATTTCTGTTAACCATTAAAGAGGTCATCTCTGACATGTGAAAAACAGACAGATTTGGATGTGAATGGTATCAAACATAGCAGTGACTCCCTGCATGTCAGTGCAAAGCTGCTTTTCTCCACTTCAGAAACCGCTGGAATGGAGCTAAATGGTTGCAGAGTTACGATAGTTCAAAGAACGTCAACACTGGAGCTGAAGTGCAGGTGTTACAGGTCTTTAGGATCTAAAATCAGTCCAAATGATCTGAAGAGTCTTTGCAGAATGACTCGACAGTGCTGAGCGTGACCGTCAGTCAGGAAGCACGGACGCTTACCTTGAGGAGCTCAAACATGTAGAAGCGGATATCGTAGTCTGTCAGCTTCTGGTAAAGCTCCTGCAGACCAGAAGGAAAGCTCATGAATGACGCCTGCACAGCTGCAGCAGTAATGCATGAAGACCATCAAAGATGATACCTTAAAGTCTGTGTTGTTGATGTACTCAAAGACAAGCGCCGGAGTTCTGGACTGAAAGAGAGGACATGAGGCTTAGCTGAGGACAGCAGCGGGACGAGAGAACGTACGCCCCCACCAAACAGACAAAGGAGCGCCGCTCACCACTGGGTCTTTGACCGTGTCCACCAGCCGGATGATGTTGGTTCCTCCTCGCAGGTTTTCAAGAATCTTGATTTCCCGTTTGATCTTCTTCTTCTTGACGGGCTGAGGATTGCACAAGAGTTATGACATCCTGACATCCTGTTTGTAATAGATATCCAAGTTCTGAATCACACATGTCAAAGTCAAGGTCTGGGGGCTGGATCCGGCTCTCCGGGTAATTCTATTCGGCCCTCCAGATCATTTTATGTTATTGTTATTAATGTTATCTTTCACTTATTTCTAACTTGGATAATTTTGGCAAAACATACTTTTATGGAGAGTAAAATATTGAGTTATTTAAGGTTTAAGTTGATTTATTCTGGAATAATATTCCTGCCTTTTTATTATTCATAATTATGTTAAAAAGTTACAGTTTTAAAGTTTAAAAATGGCATTATGCTAGCTTTTTGGACTATTTTGGTATTTAGTAAGACTTTTGGGCTATTTTGGAGTTTAGTTAATATTTCAGCTTTGTGCTAGGTTTTTTGGGCTAATTCAGGCTTCTTTTTTGTTTTTTTTTAAAGTTTTTTAGGCTATTTTGGAGTTAGGCTAATATTTACACGCTAGCTGTTTTGGCTAATTAAGGCTTTTTTCAGTTTTTAGGGCTATTTTTGAAGACTATTTTTTAACTACATGCTAGCTGTTTTGGCTAACCTACATTTATTTTTTTTCCTTTGTTTTTAGACTAATATGGCATTTAGCTAATGTTTTAGCTGGCTATCAGCTTCAGCGTTTTCAGCTATCAGCTCAAACTCTAGGACCCTGCAGCTGAGCACACAATACGGTTTCAAACTGTTAGAGGAACAGATTTCTCTCATAGTTTGGAGGGTGGTGTGAATTCATCATTCCTGAGACAGGAGGGGAGACTCACCTTGAGGATCTTCACCACCACCTTCTCATTGTTGGTGACATTTATGGCCTCAAACACCTCACTGTACTTCCCTCTGCCCAGCTTCCGCACCAGCTGATAATTGTCTTGATTGCTGCAAAGGAAACGGATGAAGTTAAAAAAGTCCTCTCAAACTCCAGGCTGCAGGTCGGAGCCGTACCTCCAGTTTGGCACGTGTGCGTCATAGTCCCAGTACTCTCTGTTCTTCTGTGTGTTGACGTCGGTGTAGACCCGAGCCTTGCTGCTGGCCGGCGTGGATCCGGGCATCGCTCGCTTTGAGGCTCCGTGACGGGGCCCCCCACCTCCCTCTGAATACTTGTTGGCTCGATACTGGAAGGCGGCGCAGCGACCTTGCAGAGTTTGCGGCTCCTGCGCGTTACCGCGGGCTGTGGCTGCTTGTGCCGCGGGCTGGAAGGCGTTGGGCCCGTACTGAGCGCGAGCCGTGCAGACAGACAGAGCCAAGAGGACCGAGTGAGTTAAACTCCGGAGCAGGATGTTGGGCAGGATGGGATGAAGAACCGCCAGCTGCAGGGAGGGAGATCCAACACCTGAGTCAGAATCTGAGACAATTTATCAGCAGTGTCTGTTTTATGTGAATACTCTCTGTTTAAATTCAAACACAGAGCTGTAGACATGGACAAAGTCCACAAAAACCAAGACCTTTTGTGTTCAGTTCTCATAAAAACTGAGAGGCAAAAGTCCCGCTCTGATCTATTTATCTGTTTTTAAAACGTTCCTCGTGGTCTTATTATAATTAGGGCAGTTTAAGCCAAAAATCAAAAATCTGTAGTTTTCCAGGACAGTTTCTGCGTAAGTTCATTAGAAATTCACCTCTGAGTTGTGGGTGGGATTGCTGGTGCAGAAAATGCCTGCTTCTACTTCCCAGCAACCACCTGATTACTACACACTCTCTCCCGCTACCTTACAGCCAATCACATCCCCAACCTAACATTGCCAGTGCAACTGAAGTGACAATCAATATCATTTCTATCCAGTTGTACAGTTTAGAGCCAGAGACAGTTTTTTCCAGCTCAGACAGGAAAACAAGGACGTTCATGTCGTTCATATTGTCTGCAAATGGATGCACCAGAATGGAGTGAAGCAGGGAGGTTTTGGCCCCGCCCAGTGTAGTTTCTATGTCACAAATACAATATTTGTGATGTGGCATTTTTTAGTCTGCTCCTGATTCACAACAATTTAAATTAAAAATATTCAGAAAAACAATTGTGAGCTTAATATTGTAAACTTATGAACACAACTTGCATGTCCTCCATCATGATAAAATTGCCACAAGAACAAGTTAAAAACACCAAACACTTTTGATCAGGGTGGGGCTTCATACATGTAGGGAAAAAGCTGCTTTTCTGATCTGCTTTTCCAATAAATAATTTGAGGAAGATTCAAGCGAAAATAAAGCTAACGTATTTCTGACAATGATTTTTATTCACCATTTATGCTCCAACTGAGCCTTCGGGTTACGGTACAGACCACTGTTCTGCAGTAAAACTCCCTTTGTTAAAACTCAAATTCATATTTAAGGCTGTTTATGAAAACACGTGGACGTGTGCTGGCTTTGTGAGATCACATGACCAGATCACATGACCAGAGCAGAGGCAACACCCCTTTCTAGCCACTTCAAAGCCAGGCCTGAGTGTTGGTTGAGAGGTTACTAGACAGGGCGGTGACATGTGACAGGTTGATTATCTTCATCAGGACCGATAAAAAAGAGAAAACTCACTTTTTTGAATGAATGTTGTTCAATTATTTAAAAGCTTTTATTCTGATAATAACAGGACCCCACTTCCATAACTTCATCATACACAAAGATAATTGAACAAAATTTTAAAAAGCAGTTTTTATAAAGTAAATAAGTGAATATTTTCTATTGTTGCGTCAAGATAAATACATAACCTTGGCTTGATCATCCTCTGCTGGAAATTATCAAAGCAAGGAAAACAATAATGACAAACTAATAAACCTCTACATTCCACGAATAGAGATCAACCATAATCCATATGGTATCCATAAGATTATTACATTTTAGTAATCAGCTTCTGTTCATGTCTGTGCTGCAGATGCGTGTTCATTGTTTTTGAGGAGGCTGGCTAACTCATAAAAAAAGATGATTTTATTATTTTAGACAACACAAATGCATATAACAAAACAACAACAAAAAAAATAGTTTATCACCTTTTCTAGCAATTTGGACACCACACTCAATGGTTTTAGTTTTTTTAATGCCAAATATGAGGTCATCCAATTTCCAAAGTAAAAAGACCAAATAAATATGAACAGTTCACACAAACGTTTCACAACAGTTTCGTTCCCCATTTAATTTTGATAATAGGTCCGCATATGCAATGACAAAGTCTGAAATAGTGTTATATTTACTTACATAGCCATGTGATTCATAGTTACTTGAGGATACCCAATAACCTGAATCTCTGTTAGAAAGATATAAATATCGGATCTTAAGTTCTGAACCAGATCATGATAAAGCAAATGGTAAAGTCGAGTCGGGGTGGGATTATAAAAGTTTGCTTCCTCCCATTACCTTTCAGGCAATCTATTTGATTGCTTGAAATAAACCATTTCTTATCTAATCTAAAATCTAAGCAAACACTACATATGAATCCACTATTCAGATAACAAAAACTTGGATGTTTTATGAAAAATACTTTTTTTCCCCACAAGAAATTGTTTACACACACTACATTGTGGTTTATATTCTCCAGCCTACACTGTTGTTTTGCAAATACTTATGGGAAATTGTGAGGGCACTGAATTTGAATGTACAATCACACACACAAAAAATGGTGAATGCCCTACATACTCATTAGTAAGCAGTGAGGGAATTCAGACACAACCAGAGCAAGTACAAATATTACATTCAAGTATCATCTCTGTGAAGGGTCAAAGGTCATGAGAACAGACTTCACCCCAGGCTTGTATTGGTGTAAAGTTTTGCATCTGAGATGTAGGGGTTTTAGTTTCCGTCAGGAGCTCCTGTGACCATTAAGGAGGAGCAGGAGGATGGGGAGGAGGTTGGGGAGCCCCAGGAATTAGCAGGACAGATTTAGCACATTTAACAGCACCTGAACGCACCAGTGAAGAAAGGTCTTTTGCACATGTATCAAGGCCCAAGGGCCGGATCCAGCCCTCTGGGTAATTCTATCCGACCCTCCAGATCATTTTATTTTGTTGTTATTAATGGCCCGATGTTATCTTGCGCTCATTTCTAACTTGTATAATTTTGAGAGTAAAATATTGAACATTATTTAAGGTTTAAGTTGATTTATTCTGGAATAATATTCCTGCCTTTTTATTGCAGTGGTCATAATTATGATTAAAAAAGTATGGTTTTAAAGTTTAAAAGAATTGGCTTTCTGCCAGGTTTTTGGATTATTTTGGCATAATTACTTTTTTAGAATGTTTTGGAGTTTAGCAAGTTCAGCTACATACTAGTTGTTTTGGCAAATTTAGACATTTTTATAAGTTTTTGGGGCTGTTTTGGGGTTAGGCTGATATTTACACACTAGCTGTTTTGGCTAGTTTAGCCTTTTTTTTTCCTTTTCATTTTTTTAAGGCTATTTCAAAGTTTAGCATTTTTTTCAGCTACATGCTAGCTGTTTTGGCTAACCCAAGTTTTTTTAGGCTAATTTGCCATATAGCTAATATTTTTGCTGGTTATCAGCTTCAGTGTTTTTAGTTATCAATTTCAGCATCTTCAGCCATCAGCACTAGCATCGTCAGCAGCCAAATTCAGCTTACAGCATTCACACTAACATTATTGTAGATAATGCTATATCTATAATTATGTTAAAAAGTTATGGTTTAAATGTTTAAAAAAAATGTAGTTTTAGAGTGTTCAATAAATGTTCATCCTGTTCGGTCCGCGACCTAAGTTGTGTTTTGGATTTTGGCACCTTGTGAGATTGAGTTTGAGACCCCATGTCTGTTAGATAAAGCCCCGCCCCCATACCTGTTCCTCGTAATGATATTTGTATTATTTCTGTGAACATTCTTTTAGGTTAATTGTTTTAGCCTTCGCTATTCTTCGATGAACGTAAATACACAACCAATTTGAGTCGCAGACATAGACTCTGTCATCTGAAATGAAAATTCAGGCCTTTTTGGAAGGTTAATATTGTTATTATTACTCAGACTGGTCTCTCGGTTCTGCTTCTCGGCTCCGGGAAGCTTCGGGCCCGTCAGACTCCTCGGCCCCTCTCAGCTCCAGAACCTGTTCGTACAGTAGCTTTAAGGCCCAAACGTGCTGCCAAGACCCGGTTGAGGTCGAAACTACGACCCACATTCTAGCCGCGCTAACTAGTAGCTTCCGGTCAGCCTCGGAATTACGCTAACCAGGCTAACTAATTACCCCGGTTAACCTTTTTAACCAGTTATCTCACCGCCTGTCCCAGCACCACAAGAGCGGGAACTGTGTCCGGTGACTCTGACCTGCTCAGCAGCAGGGGCGCTTTTAAAAACACTTTCACAATCAAAATAATCACGTTAAAGCGCGAGGCTAAAGTTAGCCGGCTAACCTCGTCGTAGAAGGCTCGAGCCCAGCGGAAGTCCGCGCGTCATCGACGCCAGTTAGCACCCGCGGCACTTTGATGTCCGTTATGACCGAGGAAGATGTGAGGCGGGGGCTCGTGCTCGGGCCGCGGGGGCAGGTAAGCAGCTGTGACGGTGGGGCTAAAGCCACGGCGGGTCGGTACCAGAACAGGATGGTGCCCCCCCTTTCGTAACCCGGAAGTGAACCGTGGGGCTAATGAAAGATTGTTTTAACTTGACGATGCGATGACCCAAAAGCGAAAATAAAATCAATTAAAAAGATTGTGGTCGTTTCTGTGAAACTGTTCAGAGGCCCAAAAATCTCAAGACGTTCATGCAAACATCACATACAAAACTCTTAAAAAAGTAATTTAATAGAGAAAAAACAGTTCTAAGTAAACACAAGGAAACTTGAACGTGACCAGGTAAACAGAGTGGAAACTGAAACAGTTACATTTAGTGTCTGTGTGAGAAATAGTAAAAGCTGAAACATTAATTATGTTTGTACTAAAGCTCAGTTTGCTGGAAAGCCAAGACACTGGAAAATCTATTAAGGATATGTTTTTTATAAACAAATAATAATAAGAAAAAAACCTGATGTCCATAAAAAATCCTGCAAGAAAAACGTGGGCAAAAATGATGCAGTTGTCAGACAGAAATCCTGAATTCTAACAATCAGTTTGTATGGTATTGCTCAAGGTTGTTGAGCAAAATCTACCAATCCATGTGACTGTCATAAAGTTGAATCACGGCATGTTGTCTTTCTTTATATCTTTCGCCACTCAACTAACTTTTTGCAACTAAGTTTACAATTTTAAACAAGAACGAGCTTAATGTGTGCGGAAGGTTAAAGATCCACTTCAATGAAAATCCCATTTTAACATGTTCTTTTGACTTTTTTCTCACAATTTGCATTTCTGAGTATTTCTTTATTTAAATTGTTGTAAATCAGGAGCAGATGTTTGAAAAAGATTGTATTTGTGGTGTAGCAAATGGGTGGGCCGCATACTCCCTACTCCGAGCTCTCAGTTACAAAGAGGGGAAGAGGGGGTGGGCTTGCTGCACGCCAACAGTCATGTCAACAGCTCAGGTGTGAGGTTTGAATGTCCAAGAAAACGACAAGGGTTTATAGATTTTGCCTAAAAACTACAACCTAATGCAGAGACCACTGGGAACACTTAAAATGTGATCGAAGTGGGACTTTTTAGTGCTTAGATCATGTCTGATTTCAAACATGCATTTCTGTTGGAATTCTTCTTTGTAATCATAAATAATAGGATAAAATCCTGTTTTTTTATTTTCTTCTAGTTTATTTTTTGTAAATATTGTATGAAAAACATTAAATTAAGATTTGCTCAAATTGGTGTTTTCTGCTACTCATATTCATGTAATTTACATATTTGGTTTCAGCTGTTGGTGCTTATTGTTGGCGCAGGCCTTTGACAGGTTCATTTGGTGTGTCGTGCTGTAGAAGGCAAAAGGCACTGACAGCTTCATCAGGACTAAAGAGGCTCTGCATCAACCAAAGTGTTCAGATGTGAGGAGTGATGAGTTACATTTGCTTGAGCAATAAAGGAAAAATATGTCCACCACTCATCTGGTCTTCATAGAAATGCTTTTAGTACGGAGGTACCTCACAACGAGAATGCAGTTCATTCCAACACTGCATTTATCAGTGCCTGATGTGTGACAGGAATGTCAAGACTTACATGGGAAATCATGCAACCTTATTCGTTTCAACACAAAAAAAATAAAGAAAATAGGAGAAAAACACCAGTACCACACAATAACAACAAAAACATCAAAAAAGAAAAGCAATGACTAAGATAGGACAAAGACACTTCATGGCTCTGATGCAGAGACAGGAAGCAGAGCTGGAGGTAAACAGAGATGAAGATGCTGAGGTTCTCTTTGGGAGTTACCAGGATGGATAGGATCAGGAATGAGTCCATCAGAGGATCAGATATGGTAGATGTTCTGCAGGGAGACACGTTGAGAGGAGGAACAGTGATGATGATGGAGAAAGGATGCTGAGGTTGGAGATACCAAGAAAGAGGAGGACCAAAGAGGAGGTTCATGGATATAGAGGAGGAGGTGAGGGTGGTTGGTGTGAAAGAGGAGTAGATGGAGGCAGATGATTTTCTTTGGTGCTCGCTGGGGCACATGTATCAAAGTCAAGGCCTGGGAAAGAATCCGACCCTCCGGGTAATTCTATCCGGCCCTCCAGATCATTTTATTTTATTGTTATTAATGACCCGATGTTATCTTGCGCTTATTTCTAACTTGTATAATTTTGACAAAACATGTTTTTATGGAAAGTAAAATATTGAAAGTTATTTATTGGTTTAAGTTGATTTACTCTGGAATAATATTCCTGCCTTTTTATTATTTATAGTTTTGTTGAAAAGTTACAGTTTAAAAAAATAGAATTCTGCTAGCTTTATGGACTATTTTGGCATTTCCTTTTTTTAGGCTGTTTTGGAGTTTAGCTAATGTTTCAGCTACATTGCTCTTTTGGATAATTAAGCCATTTTTTTATTTTTAGGCTGTTTTAGAGTTAGGATAATATTTTAGCTAAATGCTAGCTGTTTTGGCTAATTTTGGCGCTTTTTTGTTTTTTAGGCTATTTTGAAGTTGAGCTATTTCTACATGATAGTTTTTTAAGGCTAATTTGGCATATATCTAATATTTTAGCGGATTATCATCTTTAGTATTTTCAGCTATTAACTTCAGCATCTTCATCTATCAGCACTAGCATCTTCAGCGGCCAAATTCAGCTTACATCATTCACACTAACATTATCACAGGTAACGCTATATATCTAGTTTAAAATTATGTTAAGTAATGGTTTTACAGTTTTAAAAATGTAGTTTTAGAGTGTTAAATAAATATCTCTCCTGTTCGGCCCGTGACCTAAGGTGTGTTTTGGATTTTGGCCTCCTGTGTGATTGAGTTTGACACCACTGACATAGAGAAACCGCTGAAAGACAAAGAAGTCTACCCACCTCTGAAAGTGTAAGATGGTTTATAATTTTTTTCAACAACAGCTTTGTGTTCCTGAGTGTCTCAGCGAGTGTCTTGCGCTCCGTCTTCTGCAGTCCCTCCACCCGCTCTGATCTCCTGTCAGCCTTTTATGACAGAGACGCTGCACCGTACTTATGAGGGGTTTTATTTGAATATACAGTATGAACAGGACTCTATAACACTATCCATATGCACCCCCCACCCCCCTCCAGCAGGAGCCTTGAAGCAGTCCCACCATGATTCACCCCCCCCAACTCAAAACCCTGCTTTAAATATAACGCAAAGATTGTACAGAAGATCAAAATCCACACAGTAAACTTAAGGACATCTTTCTCAAAGATCATCTCTGGTTTGAACCAACACAAACACACGTGGACAAAAGTGTTGGTACCCCTCAGTTAAAGAAGGACAAACCCACTGAAATCACTTGAAACTTACAAAAGTAA
>NC_050514.1:6993244-7004516 GCF_002922805.2 Oryzias melastigma
TTTGAGTGATTTCAGTGAGAATTGTGGGTTTGTCCTTCTTTAACTGAGGGGTACCAACACTTTTGCCCACGTGTGTATGTGGCATCTCAAGAGCTACTCGGGTTATTTACGTCTGTTTGGATTGGGCGGGGAGGGGTTCTGTGAGAAGAATAAAAGGCAGATTCTTATAAAATAACATAAGTGGGTTAGACCTATCACACTAACTACAGCAGCTAGCTTGTGGCGGGTGAGCAGCACAGTGCTTGGAGGACTTGTTGGGTTGAAGCTTCCACTGATCCTCGAGGACATGAGAGTAAAGCTGTTTATGAAACAGCCAGTTCATTCATAGCAAACAGAAAGCGGGTAACATAAGCACTATCCATGTTTATACAGCGTGTACACACAGTCAGTCTCTAATATGACAGAGTCCACTAATCCAGGAATCAGTAGTCATAAATATTCCACTGTGCATCCTCTATTGCACGAGTGTCTGACACCAAGGGTTTGGGGTTTTCACCTACGCTGCTCTGTCTTCATACAAAGAGTCAACAACACACACTTCACTTGCTATACATTTTCACAAAACCACTGGATTTTTTTTCCTCTTGGGATGTTTTCCTAAACAAAGTCTATGATACATCGGGGGTATTAAATGTGATAAATATTCATGCACAAACAGATGGTAATACCTGGGCTGGAGTATGTCGGAGGATCCTGCTGCACATGCCAGCTGCCGCGTGGAGGGGCTTCGCTTTCACTCAACATTAAATGAAAACGAAAAGTGATACAAAAAAAAGATCGAGGAGGACGAGGCCACAGAGGAGCCTCTCTGGAGAACTCTGAGACGGGACGTTCTGGTCACCTTTCTCAAAAACTGACACAACAAGCTACCACATGCAAGCACAGACTACGGCCCCACTCTGAACCAAACCTTCAAAGTCTACGTGTTTTCTCCAGAAACGAGGGCTCCAGCTCCACTCATCCGGTTCCTGTGACGCAGGGAGGGGCGGGGACAGTTCACCGACAGAAGAAAAACAGGTGAGTGCTTTAGAAAAGAGCGCAGTTCCTCACAGGGACTGTCACGCCTGGAGCCTCATGGGATGCACGGAGCTTCCGGGAAGTTCTCCCCTTCTGCGGTGTGCTGGACCGTGTGCTCCTGCAGAGCGGCCAGGTCGACGAAGCGCTCCCCGCACCACACGCATTTAAACTGAGTCTCCCTGGAGTGCACGCTCTGATGCTTGGCGAGGTGCTCGCGCTGCTTGAAGCTCTTGTCGCAGTTGGCACACTTGAAAGGCTTCTCCCCCGTGTGGACGCGGCGGTGGCGCTGCAGCTCCGACGAATACCTGAAGCGCTTTTCGCAGTCGGGGCACTTCAGCGGCTTCTCCCTGGTGGGGTCGCAGCGGTGCTGGACGAACTCGGAGGAGGAGACGAAGCGCTTGTCGCACAGCGAGCATTTGAGCGGCTTCTCGGTGCAGTGTGTGTTCTGGTGGCGCTGCAGCGTAGAGTTCTTTTTGTAGCCTTTGCCGCAAACGTCACACTTGTAAGGTTTCTCCACCTCCCCCCCACATTTATGCCGCAGCAGCTCCCCTGACTGGCTGAAGGACTTCTGGCAGGACGCACACTTGAAGAGGCTCTCCATGCCGTGGACCTGCTGGTGGTAGAGCAGGTGGGACGGCTGAAGGAAGCTCTTGTCGCAGAGGTTGCACTTGAAGGGCCGGTCGGCGGGGTTTTTGTGAGTGCGGCGGTGGCGGACCAGAGCGTACTGCTGCTTGAAGCTCATCTGACACTCCTCGCACTGGAAGGGCCGCTCCTCAGAGTGCGTGCGTTCGTGCTGCCGCAGGTCGGACGGCCGCTTGAAGCTCTTCCCGCAGGAGCCGCAGCGGAACGGCCGCTCGCCCTCCGGCTGGCACTGATGGTGCAGGAGCTCGGACGACTCCTTGAAGTGCATCTCACAGAGGTTACACTTGAAGAGGTGCTCACCGGAGTGAGCGTACATGTGGCGCACCAGGTGGGAGCGGTGCTTGAAGCTCTTCTCGCACACGGCGCACTTGTACGGCCGCTCCGAGCTGTGCGTGCGCTGGTGGTGAGCCAGGTGTGAGGACTGACTGAAGCTCTTGTCACACGTGTCACACTTGTATGGCTTTTCCCCTGTGTGCGTTCGCTCATGGCGGGTAAGCTCGGACAGATGCCGGAAGGACTTGTGGCACACCGAGCACTTGTAGGGTCTGTCCGGGGCGGAGGCCTCAAACACTGGCGGGGACGAGGCACTGATCACGGCGCCGCCCCCGGATGTCTCCCCCGTGGAGGGCTGCTGGGGGTTTCCGCCAGACGAGGTTGGGGTGACGTTCCCCGAGCCGGGCCGGTAGGTCTTCTCGCAGATGGAGCACTTCATGGGATTGTTTCCGTTGCCGTGGGAGTTGTGATGCTGAGCCAGGGAGGTGAGCAGGGAGAAGCCCATCTTACAAACGGCACACACAAAAGGCTTCTGCTCCACCTGCACGCACTGGTGCTCCAGCAGGTCCGTGGCCTGGCTGAAGATCTTCATGCACTGCGTGCACTGGAAGGACCGGTCCTGGGTCACCATGCACTGATGCTCGTGAGGGTTGGCCAGATGAGAAATGTCAAGACCACACACTCCGCACTTGTGCCCTCTATCGCCCCCTACCTGTAAGGAGGGCTGCTGGGCCTGCACGGCGTGCTGCTGGGGGTGCTGGGGCTGCTGCAGGGAGGTATCCGGCTGCAGAACCACTCCGTACACGGTGCAGCCCAGAGGGTTGTCGGCTCCTTGGGGGAGCGTGTGCACGACAGAGGGTGGAGCCACTGCATGTTGCTGCTGCTGCCATGCCTCCGTCATCCTTCCACCTCTGATGTGGGAGCCGGACGCTCAGAAAACAACCGGTTTGGTCCCAGATGTGACCGGAGGGAGAGGGAAACCAGCTCCTGGGGGGTGTTTGCTCAGCGGACAGAGGGGGGAACCTGGGGGGGAGTGGAGTAAACAAGAAAACAATAAGTAAACCGCATGAATAATGGGCAAGGCTGGTTTAGAACAGAGTGTACTGACAGACAAACACCGCTGAGAATGACAGCTGCCGTCCGCAGCTCCTGACTGCCGCCAGCAGCTTCACGGCTGCCGGTTCAAATCTGAGATGCTGCTCAGACTGAGGACTCTTCACATCTGAACTCCCGCGGCTCCCGTTACGATGGTTAGCGACAAAAACAAACCCAAACCCGTTCCCAACAACTCCCACCGTCCCGTTACGCTGAAAAACGGCGAACATGAGCGGGACCGTCCGCCGAATAACAGCAGAAATGATGGGCTCGGTCTATTTCCTGAAGCGGAAGTCTAACATTTAGTGGGTAAAGATGTCGGCTAACGGCAGAAATCTGCTCTCTGGACTCGGAAACATCTGCTCGCTTTATATGTACCGGCGGGAACATTTGGGTCAAGCGGTTCTGCTCTGGATGGAACTCCGTCCGCCGTTAGCCCGTCAGGCTGCGACAGCTAACCTGCAGCTAACGATGCTACATCTCTGGACTTCCTTCCCCAAGTACGCCGCCCCTCTCTCCCGCTAAAAATACGGTCCCGTTCGGCCCGGAGGGTAACCAAGTCCCGTCAGCGGGAAGCGTCCGCCATCAGAGAGGGGGGCTCTGGGGATGCAACGGGGGCAGGAGACGGATGTAGGGAGAACCCCGCTCCCTGAAAGGCCACACTGGATGGATGATGGGAGTCTGCGCCGCTGAGGGACCCCGGAGTACAGCAGGCCTCCCCGGGCAGCGCCGAGGAAACCCCGCAGCAGCCGAGCAGCCCCGCGCGGCCGCCCGAACAACCGCCATACTCACTCGAGCTGATGATCGTCGCGTCTCGGCGTGGTCCCCGGCCGGGGCTCGACATCAGCGGCTACCTCGATGAGGAGGAGGACCGCCGGTGGAGAGGATGCGGTCGAAGCCGGACGCCATCCTCCAGCAGACGGACAGACACCGGAAACCCGCGGGCAGAGAGCTGCTACCGCCGTGCCGCGGCGGCTACACACGCACCATGTCCACGGAGGACCGAGAAACGCAACCGGAGCGACGGAGGCAAAGAGAAAAAAAAACTGCTTTCAAAGTTTGCTCGATGAGCTTTCAGGATCACACAAAGGCGAGCGGCAGTTCCCTACGATCTGACAACGTGCAGTCCCCGGTTCAGACAGCAGGGGGGAGTGTTTCCCGTTTCTCTGTCCTCACCAGGGAAACCGATTTGTATGGAGTGATTTTTGGGACAGCACATTAGCAAAAGTCAGTTTTGAGATCAAAATTACCTAAATTGCAAAGAAAAGATAAAGAAAGACGGAGAAAGTTGCAAAGAAATATATTAAATGTATGCTTTCAAAATACATTTTTGTGTTCACAACACAAACATTTTCAGATATGTTGTCTCTCACAGCTCTTTCTCTGTCTTCGATTTTGCTTTCATGAGTTTCACTTTAGTGCAGGGGTCTGCAACCTACGGCTCCAAGGAGCTCTCCATGGTGGCTCCTCGGACAAACATCAAATAATTCATGGAGACTGCTGATCCAGACATGTCGACCATCAGAGTCAGCAGCTCCTGATAATGTCTGTCTAACCAAAACTACCTAAAGAAAACAAATAAACAAAGTCCACAAACTAAGACTACCAAGATCCAACCCCAAACTAAAATAACAAAACCCAGCAGAGTAAGACTGCTGAGGACAAAGAGGGTGAAAAGAACAAAACATGAAAGTATTTTTTTTAAGTAAGGATTACTTGATCAGCATTTATTAAATGTAGATTAGTTAAATGTATAAATTGATCTCTGAGGTGCACATAGATGATAAACTATGTAGGTTTTTACATCCTGTTGCCCTGAAGACGTCTTGTTTGATCAACTCTTGTTTATCTTTTATGTATTTTTTGCTGACTGTTTTTTGTAATGTTATGCTGTTTTTAATTTTGATCTTAATTTGTCTATTTTTTTTTTATTTATTTTGTGTTTCTTTTATTGTGTAACACTTTGGTACCCTAAAGGAGTTGTAAAGAGCTGTTTACATAAATACACGTTTTGATGAAAACATGACAATTGTGTTGTATTCTTGATGTTACAGGCAATAAAGTGAGTGTATTGAGGTGGTTAACCTCTGAACCTAATCAACTTTAAAAGCTCCTCCCTCGGGCTGGTCAGCTGACCTCACTGTCATCAATACCCAAGACGAGTGAAATCAATTCACTCATTATTCCTGAACAATGTTGGTTGATTCTGTGAAGCAATTCAACAAACTTTAACTGGTGACCATCACACAAATGTATCTATGTAAATGTGCTACAAGTTTACTTTGTTCATACTAAAAGTGAGGAAATGTACTTGAAGCTTACTTTTCATATACTCTCCGCACTCGCTGTTCAACTGCTTGTTATTACAAATGTCTAATCATTCAATCACATGGCAGAAACTCAATGCATTCAGGCATGACATGGTCAAGAGGATCTGCTGCAGCTCAAACCGAGCATCAGAACGAGGAAGAAAAGGGATTGAAGTGACTTTGGCATAGTTGTTGGTGCTAGACGTGCTGAGGATTACAGAAATGCAGATGCAGTGTTATTGTAGTGTGGTGTGGTTCTATATTGAAAACATCAAAGGTTTTAAACGCATGTGAACATTTTTAAAGTCCTCCTCCAATGAAAATCCTGATTTTAGCGTTTTTAACATGTATGTGTGGCACGCCGTTCACATTTCTGTGGTCAAATCAGCATCACTGGATTTTTGGTGTGAGTTTCATCCAATACTTACGGTAGCAGGACTGAGAACGCTGGAAAATCTCCACCAGACTCCACGGAGCTTCTTGATGTGACCACGGAAATGTGAACGGCGGCTCATTTGACCGCAGTTGGAAAGGATTGTAAATCAATGAAAGAGCATTTTGATGTTAGCTTTGATTATTTTATCAAGAACTCTGAGAAACCAATGATTGAATGTATTGATCACAGTCAATAAACATTGGAGAATTAGCTAAAAGAGTCTTTGGTGAACTGGAAGGAGAAAGAATCAGGATTTTGGAGGAAGTTCTGTCCATGAAGATCTTCACTTCCTCGTCCAGCTGACATCCGGATCAGAACCATACGGCTGGACATTACCCAGATTGATGGACGTTTTTATGTAGCAGCGATGAAGATTTATGCTAGTGAGACACAGAGCTATCAGAATCAGACAGGGGGGATCAGGGGAGGAGCTTCAAAAGCCACGCCCCCTCAGAAGAGATTTTGGAAACAGAGGCTTCAGATCAACATGAAAAATGTCTCTTTAAGACATTTAAGTTGTGGGATTTTGGTTAAAAACGTCATAATCATAATTGAAACACTACTGGGAATGACTTTTAATTAAAAAAATTGTCATGAGGGGACTTCAAAAAATAAGGGCTGCACAGTGGCGCAGTGGTTAGCGCTCTTGCCTCACAGCGAGAAGGCCCCGGTTCGACTCCCGGCTGGGACCTTTCTGTGTGGAGTTTGCATGTTCTCCCCGTGCATGCGTGGGTTTTCACCGGGGACTCCGGCTTCCTCCCACCGTCCAAAAACATGCTTCATAGGTTAATTGGTGACTCTAAATTGCCCCTAGGTGTGAATGTGAGAGTGAATGTGTGTGTGATTGAGGCCCTGAGACAGACTGGAGACCTGTCCAGGGTGTACCCCGCCTTCGCCCTTCAGTAGCCAGGATAGGCTCCGGCACCCCGCGACCCCGAAAGGGAAGAAGCGGTCAAGAAAATGGATGAATGACTTTAAAAAAATAATTTCTACTTTATCTTGATATTTTCAGAATAAAATCACATCTGGTAGATGCAATGGCTAACAGTTAGCCTAACCTGCAGTAGAAAAGATTGTATTACTCATCTTATGGTTATAATACTTTGATCACTACAGTTACAAACTGCAGAAACATGCACAAAAACTGGATTGTCATTTAGTCACAAAAGGAAAAGAAGGATTTAAAGTTGATCATCCTGCTTCAGAGTCTTCCTCAGTGTTTGATGGTGTCTGTAGGAATTATGGATCCACAACATTCTGTTACTGATTGATCTGAGATCAATGCTTTTGATCGGGAACAGGAGCTGTTCCAGAGGGCTGTTCTCCAGAATGATGTCCAGAAAGTGACTCCATGATGGATCAGCAGAAACCCTCGTTGTTAGATCCTCTACACATAAACCCCCTCCACCTCAGCACCACACCACCCCTCTTCAGTCTGTATGAGTGAAACTATGAACTGCACTATGTTCTTGTCTGAAATATTTAGCGTCCGTCTGGAATAATTCATGAGCTGAGCTGCTGACTGCTGCTGCTTGAACAGATTCAGGAAGCTGCTCCCCTCAGGGACCTTTTCAGGACATGGGTGGCTGTAAGGGCTCGCAGTTTCCGCTGTGCTCTGTTTAACCATTCTGCTTGTTAAGTTGTTATTCTCTGCTACATTCTGTTGCCAACCATCCCTCTCTGCAAAGCTGTTACCAGCAGCTACTCAGAGAAGATTGCTCGGTTTGTGTTTGACCCTTGAAAAATCGAAGTTTGAGATGAACCCTTCATTCCTCCAAAAGTGTTGATAAATGCATTTGAAAGTGAAGCGTCTTATGCGGTCAAATCAGGATCAGCTTAAAGTGAACAAAACTGAGACTGAAAACTTGAAAAATAGATATTGCAACTGAAAAAAAAATTGAAAAGGTGGAAACATGGCATAGTAAATTAAAAAAAGAAAATTTGAAAAGAAATGTTTTGAAAATTTGGAGAAAACATGGAGATTTGAATTTTTTTTTTGAAAGTTTGAAAAAAACATACTGAAAACTTGAAATAAATTTGGAAAATTTGAAGGAAAAAATAATCAAAACTTGAATAAAAAAACTTCAAATGTTAAAATTGCCAACAGAAAATAATGTATCCATTACTAACAGCTGCTGTTTTCAAAATTTCTAGATTTATTTCAAGTTTTCAGTTGTTCTATTTTTTTCTTCAAATTTTCAAAGCATTTTTTTATTATTCTCTTTTGTTTTAAATTCACAATGTCTTGTTTTCAGATTTTCAAAAAAGAAAGTTCCGTTATAATGTCTATTTTTCAAGTTTTCAATCTGTTTTGTCGTTCACTTTAAGCTGATCCTGATTTGACCCCACACAGTCTGTGTTAAAGCTTGGCATCCTGTCAAACATCTGGATCTACAAGGTTTTTTTCTTTTCTTCTGAAGGCTTACCTTGGTGCAGCAGCACACAGAGAAGTGGTTAAAGCCATGTTTTTAGTGACCCCGGATTGACCCGTCCTCCAGATCAGTCTTACAGTCTCTGACCTTAAATCTAGACTGTTACAAGAATCCTGTAGGGGTTTTAACCCTTTAACACCGGAGCTCCATTCTTTTATGTTCTTTGATTTACTGTAGTTTTATTCTTGGTAACAGGATCTTCTGGAATTACGTTGATTGTGTAAATGGTGTAAAAGTTATTGCATGTAAAAGATTTTGTGTCTAAGCGTCACAGACGACACCTCAGGTGTTAAAGGGTTAAAGAGTAACCAAACCCTGAATCAACTTTTTTAGGCTGTTGACCCAAATAGGGCTTTAACAGTGCTGTCTGTCGGTCCTTGCCATTTTTTTACAGTTTATAAGAAACTTGTTTAATTCCTCAAATTATAGTCAAAAACCGTCTATGTGCTGCCCTCTACGGGTTCAGTTGCGGTATCACAGTTGCATTTTGTGACTGGTCAACTGGTTTAAGTCCAAGAAGTTTCACGTCATCATGCTCTGAGCTCCAGTTTAAAAGTCCCGCCCATCTTTGAACATTCGACACGTTCGAGAGTTGACGCTCACCAAACGACCGTTTGAGCTCTCCGCGCGGCGCTGAAAACGACGGAGCTCAATCTGAGATGCTGACAATGACAGCGGCGGAGGTCGCCCCGTGAGGCCGAGAGCTGCAGAGCTTTCTCCGGGATGGTGACGCCGAGAGCGGCGGAGGTCGCTCTGCTACGCTGAGAACGGCAGAGCTTCCTTGCTCGCTAAAGCGGCCCTTGGAAAGCTGGCTGACCGACAGACAATGAGCGGCTGTGGGATGAGGAGGCGGCCTGCTTGGACCTCCTGAAATGTATGTTATTATTTATTTATTTTATTTTCATTGAGACAATATAAAAAAGTTCCTAAACTCACAGACCACACCTCCTCCGCTCAGCCCCCCCCCCTTTTTTTTTGCATTTGTCATGCATTAGTGGGTTGAGAGTGGAGTCAGCCTCCAACTGTCCTGTTTGGTTACCCTTTAAAGGAGTACTTCACTGGATCCTCTTGGTCTCAATGCCACATCTTGATTCCACTGAGTAAGGCTCTGGATCAGTTCTTCTTCCTGTGCCACATTTATATGACCCTTGTTTCAATTTCTTGTATCTTCCAGGAGGAAGTTTTATGACCCTTGTGAGTACCATAAGTCTTTCAAGTCTCACTCTGATCATCTTTTGATCCGTTGTCAAAGTGTTCCCAGTGGTCTTTTAACTATGATTATGTTGTTTTTAGCGAAAATTAAAAACCCTGTGTCGTTTTCTAAGACTTAGAGCTCATTGGAAACTGTCTGTTGGACTGTTGGTGCAGGGTAAGCTGTTGATAGAGCCCCCCCACCCCCACCCCATCACCCATGACTGAGAGTAGGGCTGGGTATTGATAATGATTTTCAGAAACAATTCGATTTGATTCACGACAGCCTGAATTGATTCGATTCCAAGTTTTTTTTTAATTCTTCAATTCAATTTTGATTTTACACATTTATACACATTTGTTTAGAAATACATTAATAATCTACTATATGTTTTGAATATGTTTATATTAATCTGATCCGGTTCACATATTATAAAATCTATCAGTGAAATAATGAGATTGTTAATATCATCCAGTGTTACATGGATTCTCTAAAGGAGAAGTTCTAACTAAAATGTTCAGATCATTAACATTGGAAACAGTGTTCTGCTTCTCCTGGAGGACGTTTCAGTTTGACCACTAGGTGGCGATCGTGCCATAGAAGTTCAGTGTACACCATATTCCAAAAGAAGAAGAAAGTATGAGCAAAAAAACAATGTTTTAGACCACAAATGGCTACTTTAAAAGTATTTGCTTAAAAGAGTTTTGAAAATTCACGTCTCTGAGTTTATAAAGATGTTCATTTAGTCAGTAATGTATGTTTAGGTCGACTGAGCGTTAGCATTAGCCGTCCAATGGGAAATTTAATTATACGTTAGCATCAAGCTAGCTGATTTTGTTGTATGTGCTAAATTGGTATATATTTTTATATATTGATTATTGATCTGTTAAGCTTAAATTGATTAATCGATTTTATTAACCCAGCACTAACTGAGAGCTCTGTTTACATGAAAGCAGCATCCCAGGAGCTTGTGGCCTGCCCAGCATATTATTTACATTACAGAAACGTTCTTTTCAAACTGCAGTTGTTGAACCTGCGGTGTGTGCCCTGCTTTCCTTTTACCTAATTTAAAATAAACCAACTATGTAGTGAGTCATCCTTGGAGCAGCGGACAGAGAGTCGAGCAGGTAGTGAGTGCTGCAGTTGTCTTCAGCACGCTATTGAAGTGGAATAACCAGCAACAATGACCACAACAAACTCTTTCATTTCAAACATTTCATTATTTTCTCCACATTAACTTGGAAACAACCTCATAAACCAAAGAGTAAGAAAGAGCATGCTCGGGCATGCAATGATGTCACAACATGATGATGCCACTGGGTGCCAAGTATAAAACATACAGTAGCAGACAGTTTGTTTTTCGTATCATTCATAAACTGGGACATTCGCGTATCCACTGAGAATAAGAGCGAGGCGCTGTTTACACCCACCGCCACGAGTGCTTCTGAATCACAGACCGGTGGGGGAAACGCGCAAACCGACACCAGACTGAGCAGGCTAAACAAACATGCTAAAAAAGAAACGAATGAGGAAATCTTCTCTGGCCCAAAAGGGGCTGGAAACGGTAGAAACCCCACTTCCCCCAGGGGAGCGGTCCAAAGGGGCTGGGAGAGAGACAAAACAGTGCATGCCATTTTCAGGGGCTGGGGTAGAGTGATCAGTGGGAGGAAGGTTGAGCGATGGGGAAGAATCTCAAAGACGATTTGTCTGCTCTGGGCGAGCCCACAGGGGGCGCTCTCAGATTTCAGGGGGAGAAATGAATAAATACGAGGCACTCGACATTTTCTCTGTTTCTGCAAAAGGTAACAAACTGGAGTAATAATGACACATACACCTATATAGTAGATTTAGTGGTTATAACATAACAGTCTCCAGG